>NW_026731551.1:272500-327500 GCF_028476545.2 Physella acuta
CACAACACTACGACCGGGTTGATTAAAGGATTGGAACAGCTGAATGATACAGGAGCAGATAAACAGTCTTCTTACTATACAGGTTTAAAGATTAATGCTGAGGAAATATTTAATAGATCAAATCGTATCGACGCTAAGCGGCTGGCAATTATGTTAATTCACCCGGAGCAGCAGATACGTAAATCATCTCACGATCAATTTTTTGTTCTACAGTTTTTACGTAAAAATGATTTCCCATTTTATTTCTATAACATATACACGTCGGTATCTCAGCATCTCAATACTCGGTCTGACGACAATGTCTTAACAGTTTCAGGAGAAGACATTTTATTGTTTAATGAAACTGTATGTGGGCAATGTAAACATGGCTGGATTCCACTAATGAAAACTGGGACGAGATCTCCACTGTCGTGTTTCTATATTGGCAACACCAGCAACAAGAGAAGACATAGTATGGCTTCATCTGCTTCTAAGAAAACGAAAGCTGATTTAGTAACTTTGGAAACAAGAGGAAAATTGCAATTCTTAGAGCAACATATTTCTGCTTTGGGAATGCATAATCCCAATAGATCAGATATTTATTATCTTCATGTTGGTTTTACTCAAAATACAGATTCAACTACTGTTATGAGTATGTGGAACAATGTACGACCTTTGACATTTGAATTTTCATTGGAATTCATTAAGGGTAACAGTAGATGCAGTACTGGTTATTTAAAGTGGAACATTGAAAGATCGCCAATTTTAACCGGCGATAATGATAACGTGAGTGTTTCGGCTGATGTTCGAGTTGAATGGACAGAACAAAAGAAAAATGTGTTGATGTGTGAGTACGAAGTGTTCTTCTACTTACCATTGCCTTCTACTACGAGAATCACCATGCATCAACCAGACGAGGACAGCTTTCTCAAGGTATTTTGTCATCCAAGCTATAGTTTAGATAAAGGGAATCCTCTGAGTTTTTTCATGAGTCACTTTTACAGAGATGAAACGATAAGTGTAACGACTAATTATGAATGTCATCTGAATAAATCTATTCACATAAATGTAGCTTGTACAAAACAAAACCACTGCGATATCGAAAACAAATGCAAAGAATATTTTGCGAGATCTGTCGAACTGTCTGAAGTACTACAATGTCCATTGAACAAAACAAATTGTGAGAATCATTGTGATAAATTACAAGGAGACGAGTTCACAGAATTAGGCAATGGTGAAGTCGGGGGTGAGGATAAAATTGTCCAAAACAAATGTGCCGACGACTGTTTGGAAACAATGTGCGGTAACATCGGGTGTCTCCCAAGCCAGTGGTTCTCAAAATCGAGTTCAAGACCTGGACTATCAACGTCATCTACATCGAAATCAGCCACTCACAATACATATTATGAGAATTGTTTTTTTATATCGCATTCGTTTTGTTTTTCACAAGCTACGTTTATGTGAATAGATGTATTGAGATGGCATTCATAATTAGTAGTTACACTTATCTTTTCATCTCTATAAAATTAATGCATAAAAAAAATCAGAGATTTCCCTTTATCTAAACTATAGCTTGGATGACACAATACCTTGAGAAAGCTGTCATTGACTGGTTGATGCTTGGTGATTGTCGTAGTAGAAGGCAATGGTGAGGAGAGGAACGCTTCGTACTCACACATCAACACAGTTCTCTTTTTTTCTGTGAACTCAACTCGACCATCAGCCGAAACACTCACGTTATCGCCCGTTAAAAGTAACGATCTTTCAATGTTCCACTCTAAATATCCAGTACTGCAACTACTGTTACCCTTAATGAATTCCCATGAAAATTCAAATGTCAAAGGTTCTCCATTGTTCCACATACCCATAACGATAGTTGAATCTTTATTTTGAGCTACGGGCTACACTGTGAGCACTATTATGCCTCCGATCGTTCTAAAGTTAGTATTGATTTGTATCTATCTAATGATCATCGTTTCTCTCCCATGCCCAAGACACATGGAGCCTCTACAGATAGTTCTTTTCAATTTTCGCCAAATTCTATCAAATTTCTTTGCAGCTTCGAAGTCAGTCCGGCTATTGTCAGTAGCTTTCTTCATTGCCCCTCTTCTTCTCCAATGCGTTTTCTTTAAGGCGTTTTTGTGAACACGGACAAGCCTTTGCGAGTGATCAAGTGCGTCACGCAACATATAAGACGGCTTAACCACAAAAGTGTTATAAAACAAGACTAAATGAAAGAACGGCTCGTTACTACTAAAAAGAGTTTGGACGGAACTAAGGCAATCACATACGTTCGCACACACTGTACATACCCTTACAGAAAACAGATACGAACCGGACTGTCACAACCCATAGCACGAGGATTAAACATGGACGAACGGAACAGTGTACAAAGTCTAACCAACATTCACGCCAGTTCGTCCCCTTTCACGAGTGTCCTCTTAGTCTTTCATGTGTAACTATCGCATCATATTTTTAAACAACACCAATAGGGCTGGTAAGTAGGTCACCAACCAGTTCAACGGCTCAATAAAACATGCATGAGCCATAGAACTGGTTGGTGACCTACTTACCAGCCCTATTGAAAACCATCATTCTACAATTATTTATGAAACGGTAACTAATCATATTTCTCCAAGTAAGATATTTAAATTCATCTATCTTTTCGTTTATTACACTTCAATATATATGCCTGTTAATAATATTGTTTAATTTTATTTCTTAAGATAATAAAACTATTTTTTTATTAGATAGCCTAGATATTTTTATATACAGAATTAATTTTCAAAGCTGAAAATATTTGTGAATATTTCATGTTAGTTTTTATTTGAATCGTCTATTTATAGTAAAGCTAACGTTAATTTTCGAATTTAGAAAAAAAGTATTAATAACATAAAATGAGTGAGTGGATATATTGATATGTTTAAAATAATTCATTTTCAATCGTTTTTTTAAGAAAAAACGTACAGTTATATTTTTTTTTGCTTTGCGTGTTTTAATAGTATACATTACATGCCATTAAAACTGTTAAAGCTTTTAATATATTTGTGTTTAATGTAATAGTTATTTTAATTCAAAAATTAATGGCTACTTTAAAAAAATTTTTAGAATAATACTGATTAGGAAATATATTTTCATTTCATGTTGTAATTAGTATCATGATGTCAAATGTGGAATTTTGAATAAATATTAAAATTCTACCGTTTAACATGTAAAAACATTGTGTTTATAAATACCTGGTAAGCAATTTTAAATGCAAGCTACCGCAATGTCTTAATCAGTATAAGGTACCCAACATAAAAGTTTAGCAAACCCAGTCCCATAAAGATATTTGAATGTTTATTTTGAGTAAAAAAGACTAAACATAATAAACATTGGTACCATTTAAATTAGTAATTTCAATAGCCGAAAGATGGTGTTCTTAGAAGAGCAAATTATTATTCGTGTGTGTGCAAAGCTACTAAATCAGTTTTCATTTTCTTACAAGCAGATGAAGCCATATGACTTCTCTTGTAGCTAGTGTTGGCAATATAGAAACAAGACAGTAGAAATCTCGACCCAGATTTTATTAATGAAATCCAGCCATTTTTACACTGTCCGCTAAGTTTTAAGCGATTTATTTGAAAAGAAACAACTTGATATTAGACTTTAGCAACTCCCAATTCAGTTAAGTGATTGAGAAGCATAGGTAACAGAGGCGTAGCAAGGGGGGGGGGACACATGTCCTCGGGTGCTGACCTTAGGGGCGCCAAAATGGGTTGGAAAAATAACTTGAAAGGTTGAGGGTGGGTGCAAATCGAAAGCTTGTCCCAGGGCGCCGGGAAGGGTCGCTACGCCTCTGATAGGTAAATTATTCAAATGTTGCTGAGGTTTGTTGTAATTGATTTTTGTCTAAATAACAGGCTTTCTATTACAGTTATCATGTTTGAAACAACAGGATTTTTTAAACGTATTAATGCAAAGCTTGCATGTAAGTTATGTTTTAAATCCACATTTGTAATCTCTAAAAATTTACCTTACAAAAGTATATCGAACATTCAACACACAAGAATTAGTTTAGCTTTTTTTTTTTCATTTTGCAGACCACATTAACCATTAAACAAATTAGCTTAGAATATAAATTTGTATACATTTTAGAAAAAACATGTAGTACTAGCAGATCAGAACTTGGATAAAAAAGTACAGTTAGAGAGTCAGTTTTGTTTTTGTATTGAAAATATAACATCGTTATTTAATTGAAAACAAATTCTTAATAGTTTTCGTTCTGTGAAGTCAATCGATAAAAGACTATTAAAATGTTTGCCGTAATCTCTAAACAAAGATTTTACTAACCGTTTCAGTAGTATTTTCTAAAAAATTGTGTTTGACAAAAAAGGTGTAGTAATCACTTAAGTTTATGCTTATATTTAATAATTAATTTGATATAGGTTAGCTTATACATTTGTAGACCTTTTATTAGTTTATATTTTCCTTGAAAGATGCTAGAAATAACACTTTACATTTATATATTTTTAAAAATTACAACCGCGAGCTGACCCGCTCATATGCCGCTATTTAGTTGTTTTATTTTATACCTTCCAGTACTTCATAGTTAGTGAGATCGACAATACCCTCCCTTCCATTTCCCCTACCCCTCCCCTCCGCCACCGTGAAAGCAGCAGTTCGTGATCAAGCAGAACTTCTTACATCTCCTTAGTTTCAAATCTTTAAAAGCTAAATTATCTGCCCCTAACAGCCGTTACTAATTCAACCCGGCTCTACCATTGTAAACATTCGGGGTGAACCGTAGCTCACCAGGATGGTGGAGGTAGGGGTGGTAGCTATATGCCTAGAGTGCGGGGGAGCAACGGCGCGCGCTTACGTGGTAATGTCTTGCATGGTCCCCATAAAGAGAATTATGAAAAAAAACTTTTAATTAAAAAATGATAAAATTGGTACTGGATGTATCAGAGGACTAAAAAATATGAACTTTGGACAATAGTACATGACAGAAAAATATTACATGTGTAATCGTTTCAAACTTGCCTAAAATGGTGAAAAATACTACGTCTACTTTATATTTTAATCAGCTTGAAAACTAAGGATTATTTTTTTCTCAATTTTGTTTATTCAAATTTACTCTATTTTTGTGAAAATAACTTTATAAGTAATGTAAAATGTGACATTTGTTTTAGTTTAAAAATGTGCTTTTACAAATCATGGCTAATACATGTGTTTTCAGTTCATTCAACTGATGCAACAATACACAAAATATATGTTCCGCCAACGCTGGAAATAAAAGATCTAACAAAAAGATTATTCTATTTCATAATGACACGTAATAATGACTTATACAGATAATAAAAAAATTATTAATTGGTGTAAAATATAAATTTTTATCTGGGGTTAAAGGCGGTCCCTTTTAATATTTCCCTGTGTTGCTCAGTTTCTAATTGAGACATTATTTTCATCAAGGGATATAACCAAGATGGAATTTATAGGCAATAATAATTGAGTAGTTTCCCATTAAAGATGTAGTAAAAATTGTATAGCTTTAAAAGTCTATGTAATAATACTAAAAAAAATATTAAAGTATAAAGTATATGACATGCGACAAAATTATCGTTACATTTTTAAATATTATAGCCGTTTGGGAACTGTCGATTATAATCATGTTGATAATGTTGAAAATAATATTAGAATTATTTTATCAATTCAAATATAAAAAAGCATTAAACATTTTTAATTATAAGCATTTATATAATAAAAAGAAGTAAATAAATAATTATCTTTAAATATAATAATGATAATAATAATAATAATAATAATAATAATAATAATAATATTAATAATAATGATAAAATATATATATAAATTGAAGCACATAAACCAACCTGTTTGCTTTTCTTTTAAATCTGCATATCATATTCGTTTCTTAACTCAATAGGCTACTACCAAAATAATTCAGATTTGTATGTAAGTTTGTTATATTGTCTAGTAGAGTAGGTCAGTTCACAAGAACATCATTCCATAAACAAATTAACGTAACAAAAATTGAAATGATCTTTAAAATTTAAACCTTTCCTGCTTCCGATCGTCTTAGCTACGCGTATTTCTTTATATGCCGAGGTTAGGTAACATATGAAGTCGACTTCATCTGCACAATAGATCATTAGGTCTAAAGAGTAATCTTTACTTTTTTTTTAAATATAGAGCCATTTGATATTTATTATAACAAGTTTCCTTACACTAATATGTAAGAATTATTTTTAAAAATGTAAAACATTTTAGAAAAGGTATCCAATAGAAATTATAGTGACCATCGCTTTTCTTTATAGTTATTTCAATAGTAGAGTATTGTTATATATTTAAAGGAAATCATTTATTTTCCCCTTTTTGTGAATTATTACATAAAAACTTGTTTTTAAAACGTCCTTTATACATTTTTCTTTTTATGACGAAGCTTGTTTTTAACTAGAATCAGTGGCGTAGCCAGGATCGTCTCATGGGGAGGAAAGGGGTTCACATTTTTTCAATAATTTAATATAGAGCGACACTAATGACACACCTAGGTATTAGGTATACGCTGGGTTGGACAATTGACATAAAGTGACCGGACAGTGGTGAATGAAGTTAACCCCCCCCCCCCCCCAACCCACCCCGAACTGATCTGTTTACATTGTGGAAAACGCGTAATGAGGTACCAAAGTGCCATGCAGCCAGAATCTTAGCTTTTGAAAGAGATAAAACTCTGTAAATATTATTTTTGCAGTTACCAGTAACGAGTTGTGTGATCAATACAGTAATCTAACCCATACGTTATCATTATGAGACCGAAAGGTATGGACTAATTTTTCTGTGGAGATGGGCGTACACTGGAAAAAGTATATTTTCTATTTAATTTCGATTTCGTTATAGGGTACGGTAGACATTTTTAGGGGGGCTCAGAGAGTTGTGTGAGAGATACTCCGAATGCGACTTTTGTCAAGTTTGAGCTTATATGCAAGGTTTAGGGGTATGACTACACATATATTGACTAAGAATGTGCAGTGTAGATCAAGGTTAAATCCAGTTAAAATTCCGTTCTGGATAAAAATGACTTTTCAATTGAAATTTCGATTCCGATTAAATTTCTCCCGTTTGATCCTGAATTTCCGTATTCTACTAAATTTCCAGATCCGGTTAAAATGTCGATTCTGCATAAAATTCGTTTTTTGTGACATTTTTCGTTTACAGTTAAATTTTAAGTTGAGGTTTGTGATTTTGGTTTTGGTTTCGGTTTAGAAAAAAGACAACACCATCAACCTAGCGCCCAATGTATTTCTCCCTCAACGGGCCATTTGTCAAGTGAAATATTAATAAGACAATAGAACTACAATCGGGGAAGTAGTCAATGTCTTAATATAGATATGTATAAGTCTACACATGGAATTGTAATAGTCGAATTTAACCATTCTATAACTACTTTACTATTTAATATATTCGCTTATTACTATTCGATTTTACCAAAATGTGTGTTATAAATTCAGAATTAAATATATTTTCGTCATAAATGTCAAAATATCTCAGCATAAAGAAAGTTTGTGAAAGAGGAGTTAGTATAAGAGCGCAAATACAAAATGTTATCAGTGGAAATTTCTAAATAGCATCCTACAATATAGTGATCATTCTAATTAAGTTATTAGTCTTGCATTTAAGATCTTTATATTTTTGACTTGACTACTATTTTGAGTGTTCTTTAAAAATATATTTAACATAATGATCAGGTACCGGTTAGAACACAGTATTGTTCACACCTCTTTAGTGGTTATTTCAAAAACAATATTTACATAATTTTACCCATTTCAAAAGCTATAATTCTAATTGTAAAATAAACAAATATAGTTATTCTTTATTTGAAGCTTGCTTATTCACCGTTTTGATGGAGTGTTTTTATATCGTTTAGCTAAATTTACCCGAGGTAATTAAGTATATGTTCGTTTAATACATTTGTCCGTTCCGCTCCCCCCTGCGTACGCTACTGCTAACAATATACGATTTTCAGTAATTTAATGAATAATAAAAACATGTTTTTCAAATCGTCAGTGTCATTGTTTCAACAGATAATTTTTTTAGGGAAAAACTATAAAAAGAAAGGTTTTTTTTTTATTCAATCAATCTTTAAATTCTTTAGTTGAAATTTATATTCTGGAAGCAATGGATTTTTATATTTTATTTTGATTGTTTTTTATATTTATTGTTTAAATTTTTATATGTTTTTAAAATTAAGTGTTATTTGATGCGAAAAAACGCCTTTTTTGCCTTTTTGTAAGTAAAACTGTAAAACCAAAAGTTAAACTGTGAGATCAGCATACTGAACATTTCCTGTCAGATTCAGATATTGTGCGCGATTAATCGGTAGAACATACGGGTATCTGTACATAAACTTCCCATCAACAAATATGGCGTAGCTGTCAACCCTTACAAGGATGTGGACATAAAACGTTTGTCCAACGTTGAACGGAACATAATTTGAATAATTCCCTGGTCCCCAATGGGCCATTGATCATATGGTTTAATGCAACATAACCAACTCTGGGTCTGAAATGGAGGAGTCTGTAGTTGATGTTTTCTTGCACGTTAATTACAAAATCCTCAACATCGGCGTATACACCCCGAAGCACAATCTGTAGGAAAAAAAACAAGTTTAAAATATAACGATATGATTTACGTTGACAACATAATGTATTAGTATATCTAAGCTATAGACTGGGAGAAAAAATTCATCAAATAATGACGGTTATCTAGTTATCTCCGTGTGTTTGTGTTATAATTTTTAGATTATTTTTAGACTTTAATTATTAAAAACAACATTAAATTGATTAAATGTTAAGCAATGACAAATGCAAAAAAAAAATCACAGAAAACGTTTTAATAACAAGCTTTTATGTAATAATGCACTAAAAAAATAGAAAATAATTATACACTACTATTTAAATAACTATAATCCATTAACTATTATCCATCAAAGTATCGCGGACCAGCTTGTTAAAATTGGGGAAACACTAAACAGATAGCAATTTCTCTACATCAATAAACCGGGAGTGATCTCCCCTAAACTTTCTCGAATATTCTTAAATAACTCGGAATATAGACATGATTTTTAATTATTTAAACTTTTAAAACTAGAATAGAATCTCGTAGAAAAAAGAATTGCGCACCAAGCGAACGCCAAAACAAAATGTGCATAATAGTGCGCAATATTATTAGTACTTTATAAATTTACATGCGCTTTTATGAGAAATCGAAAATAGCGTACATTAGTGCTTCCGGTCAACGGAAATTACCCAAAACTTGACAGAAGGTAGAGAATGAGATCGTTTACTTACATGTGAAATTTCCTTTATCTATCTGAAATAATACTCAAGTTATAGGCTTTTGAAAAATTAAAAGTAGAAAAAGTACCACTTCCGGTTTTCGGAAATCGCTCAAAAGTTGATACGGATCTACAATTTTTATAAAATACTTATATATGAAATTTCATCAACCTAGCTGTAACGGTACTCAAGTCATCTTGTTTACACACAGACACACAGACACACACACACACACAGACACACAGACATACGGACAAGATTGCAAAATTATGTTTTTTCCTATCAGTGGGGTGTAAAACGTCGAGATTTGTAAAAATCTCGATTTTTTTTTGCACGATTACAAGACTTTCTCTATACTTCGTATATACGAGAAAGTAAAAAAGAAATACAGATTATTTAAAAAGTATAAGAATTATAATGTGGTCTAGGTCAGGGGTCGGCAACCTGCGGCTGGCGAGCCCTTTTAATGTCAAGGTGTGGCTCTTCAGCTCCATGCACAAATATTAATGATTATTTTAATTATAAACTCGTGAAAATATTAGTCTGCAGCACTCGGTAATGAACGATATAATAATAAATATAAACAATAAACACTCGCTATTCTATTAGAATATTTAGTTACTCCAACTTTCAATGTTCTTCCTTGTTTTCTAAAACTGAGTTATTTAAATGCAAACAATGCCTGTGCTTGGATCATATTGATCGGGGCACTGATTTACCTACACTACCGCACAGCACGCCATGGGGCGTAATGTATGAAAGCCTTGAGTGTAAGTTAATCACTCACCATAATATCACCGTTAATCACACACTGCTTAAGTGTCGGGGATGAAAAGTTGCGCTCTCGTGAACACGATTCCACTATCGCAGGGGCGCCACGTACAGACCCTAGCTCGGTTTAATCAGCGAATGTCTTGTGCCGCATTATCAATATTGTAGGGTGCTCCTTAAATCTAACGCCGGCGTGTAGTGCTCTAGGGATAGCCCTGGGCGCCAAATCGCACCCTGCAAAGACGCCGTAGGACGCGCCTAATTCGATTTAGTGAGCGACAATAGCAATCCACTGTATCGAAAATGAGCATGATGCTCACGGGTAAGCCCGGGGCGCCAAATCGCCCCATGTCGGCGTGCTGGAGTGCGCTCCTGATTCGATTAAGTCAACGATTATTGTTGACCATCGTGTCCTCAGTGTATAGTCTTTTTTTAAACGAACGTAGGCGCCACATTTCTCGCAGGTGAGCACGCGGCTCGTCGGGTCGCGCAATCGACGAGGTGCCGGCGGCTGCGCCTGTTGCAGTTTTGCCGCTGAATATAGTACCTTACCCGCTACGTAGGAAGCCCAATTGAAGGATGTCAAGTGCTAACATACCCACTCTGAAAATGGCACCCTACCGAGTGCTACCCATCAAAAAAAAACATTTTATGCAGAAATCTTCTTGGGAGTATTCTCATTTAGGCTACTTTCCATATATATATGTGATTTACTAACAAGTAAAATATATCTTAATTATCCTTTTAATAGTTGGTAGGATTTTTAAAAAAACTAAAAATAATACCTATTACATTTAGCGTTATTCAGTTTTGTATGCAATCTATACGTTTCTTATTCTCTTTTTCCAAAAGTGTATATTGCGTGTACTGTCTGATTAAATTTCAACTTTGAAAACACTTCATGTAATGATTGTCAAAAAAGTAATTTATCTCATAGGCAGAAACGTATGGATTAAATCTTGTTAGAACGCTACCACATTTAACGATTTGTCTTTGAATTAATTCTAGTGAACCGAAACAAAAGAATACATATGGTACAAATATTTTTTAATACTAAGCATCGACATAATCGTACATATTTACAACATCTCAATACCACTAAATAGGAAATAAAAGTAAAATAAACATTATGATAATCCGTTGTTTTTAAATAAGAAAATCAAAAATATAAATTTTACGAATAAATAAAAACAGAAAAATTTACAAGCATTGGCTGAAAATAATTGACATAATTTCAATACATTTTCCATGCACCTATTTTTGCATAGACCTAACACATCTCATGTTTATTTCCACTGGTAGAGCATGAAAATAACCAAGCTGAATTTTAGATGTGAAGACAATCATTAGCTTTTGTTGCTAGCACCTACAAACCTGTTCTACAATCAGATAAAATTGTTTTACTGTTGTGTGCGTTACGTATGCCGGTCGACTCAGTGGGTACGCTGGTCTGATGAGGCGTGCGATGCCGCGGCATACTGAACACAAACTTGGCTGATTAGGCGTGCGGTCAAATGCAATACATATCACAAATTTGACTGATGAGCCATGCGATGAATATAACATACACTTTGAACTTTGAATATAAAGCCTGTTCATGATATGTAAGTATATAGCTCACACCTCACAGTAACTTATAAGGGCACGGGGTTGGACAAAAACGTCACATGTTAAAAAAAAGATACCAGCTATACCTACGTGATGTATCCGTGTTTTGGGTCTATGTGGATGTCCACATAAAATTCACATCAATATTCGGGGGATTTAGGTTAACATATGTAAAATTCAAACCCTGCTTTATAGTTTAATTAACAAACTGAACATCCGGATCTTTTTCATCTTCCGAGTTCACAGAAACAGGTTAACTCTACTTCACTCTTTTCATTGGCCGTCAAGTTTGAAAAAGAAACTTTATTATTTTATTTATTATATTCTAGAATTTCTGTACATGTTTATGTGACACATTGGAGACTATTTAGAACAGACAGAGATTTTCGTTTGAAGATGGTGTAGATACTTTATCTTTGTTTTTTTTTTTGTTACACATTTTGCAACTGATTGATTTCTTAATGTTTTGTTACCGGTTTCTAGTTGTGTTTTACGTTCTCATATACATGATCATCATCTTTTCACTGTTGTGCCCAAGACAGATGGGGGCCGCCAAAGAGAGCTCCCTCCACTTTTGTCGGTCACCGGCAATTTACCTGGCAGGTGACCCGTCAAAAGAGCACACGACAAAAGAGCGCCGACATAAGAGCGCAGACATAAGAGCGCCGACATAAGAGCGCCGACATAAGAGCGCACAAATTTGCCGACAAAAGAGCGCCGACATAAGAGCGCAAACTATAGATCGAAATACCATATTCAATAAATAGGAACAAGAAAATTAACGTTGCGAAGCGACGTATGCCGGCAAAAGAGGTGCTATTTCCATCGAAATTCCTGCTCTGGCTTGTTGTATAACCTGCTTTGGTTTTTCCAACCCTTGACAGAACATCATCGTTCAACATTTTCATCCGTCCTCGGCAGCCATCTTTCTTGCAGCATCTCCATGTCGTACTTCCATCAGCATTTGATCTGTCCTTTCGATATCTGTACCCTTCAACCAATATCTTATTTTTTTTTTTGCATTATTTCATAAAAGCTTTTTATTAAAACGTTTTTTTTCTGAATTTTTAAAAATTATTTTAATAATGGGCATAAGAAATTTACACAAATAAAAATAGTGTTTTTTTTGTTTTGTTTATTCTTTAAAAAAATCACACGACAAAACTTTAAAATTGATTTTAAAAAATTAAAATGCGGCAAATCACCATAACAAATGTATATTTATAACTTGCTTGTAGGAGCTCATTTTTGAATGCTTTTATTTTTCTTCATCTCTTATACAACTTGTCAGGAGCTCGGGATGGGCTCTTAAAAATGCGACCTAAGTTTAGCAATTGCTGACTATCTGCTAATTGACTTTGAAGTAAATATTAGCATCAGGGTTGTACTATAGTGTCTGTCGCATAAAATTCTTTAGCGATCAAGTTGGACCTATAAAAGAGGCTGGTTTTATTGTATGCTAAGACTGGTGTGTTGAGAGATGCTGGTCTGTTGTGTGATAAGACTTGTTAGTTGAGAAAGGCTGATTTCTTGGTAAGATTGGTCTGTTTAGAAAGTCTGCTCGTTTGAGAGAAGTTGGTCTGTTGTATTGAAAAAAAGGTCAGTTGAGAGACTGGTCTGTTTGATAAGACTAGTTCGTTGAGAGAAGCTGGTCTCTTGTATGGTAAGACTTGTAAATTTATAGAGGCTGGTCTTTTGAGAGAGACTGGTTTGGTGTATGGTAAGACTTGTAAATTTATAGAGGCTGGTCTTTTGAGAGAGGCTGGTTTCTTGTATGGTAAGGCTGGTCTCTTGTATGGCTGGTTTGTTAAGAGGGGCTGGTATCTTGAAAAATATAACTTATCTTTTGTTGGTTAGTCAGGCAGAATAAATTTGGGACTTCTGACTTTATATTACTATTATCATAATGTCATGATTTTCCTAAGTGTAAATGTCTAAAACTTCTACTTTATGACTTGATTACTAAACATTAAGCTTTATCAATTAACAGTGGCATAATTACAACCGATTTTACTAATAAAAGGAAATGATTAAAAGATTACATTGAAATAAAATATTTAATATATTTCTTTTTAATCTCAGTACATTTTGCGTCATTTGCCTTATACTACATTTTTCAAAATTGTATCATTAAGTATTTCTCATTGTCCTCCTCTCCGGAAGTTTCATGAGCCTTGTATCTCCCTGCACCAAGGTGATAAAAAAATATAAATGACGAACTCGGTCTCACAAATTAAAAAGCAAAAGTAACTGTAAATAAAAATGTGTTCTTAAAGTTTATGCTCTATGGTTTACGATATATAAAGTTAGCATTATTAGAAGTTTAATTTAAAAACAAAACTATTAATAAATTATAAAAACAAAAGTTTAGAGTAATTTCCCTTACGTCGTTATGAATACTAGAAACATCACAAATTAATTAGATATGAACATAGATTATTTATTTCCACATATTAGTTATTTAGTTACAGTTAGCATAAAATATCAGAAAGAGACTCACGGGCAGATATTTTGGTATATGGTATATAGATTCAAGCAGAGAAAACAATTGATGATGACTTTAAAAATCATTTAATTAAGGTAATCACGTTTTATTCTTCTGTTGAGCTTAGGTGGAGTAAATGGCTTTATCATTGAATCTATACCTCTAATACTTACTTCTTTAACTATTATAGTTGAGATTTTCAATTGTATCGGATGTATATATATATATATATTTGTTTTTAAATGTTTTACTACAATTTTAATTTTGCACTACTTAACACAATAAGTGAAGAAAGGAAACACATTTCGTCTGTATAACACATTTGTACAAAAACACATTGATAATGTAAGCGTGTTTTATTGAATTAGCTCTCTCTACCTGATATATTTATTCTTTTTATATGTTTTCTTTAACTTGAAAAATAACAGTATACGATTTCAGTTATTTAATGGTAACAAAAACGTTTTTTTAATTGTCAGATTATTCTTGTTGAAAAACTATAAAAAATAATGTTGCTTTTTATTTGTTTAAACAATCTGTAATTTTTTGTATTGTAATTTCAAATTTTATAAGCATTATGTTTTTAGAATAAATGTTATTTTATTTGTTTTTAATATTTATTGTGTAGATTTTTATGTTTATCAAATTTAGTGTTAGGTCTTGCGAAAAATAAACGACTTATTTGTAAGTATAACCACAAGCTAAACTGTGAGATCAGCATACTGAACATTTCCTTTCAGATTTAGATATAGTGCATTATAAATCTGTAGACGATGCGAGTAGCTGTACATAAACTTCTCATCAACAAATATGGCGTAGCTGTCAACTCTTACAAGGATGTGGACACCAAACGTTTGTCCAACGTTGAACGGAACGACATAAAAATAATTCCCTGATCCCCAGTTGCCATTGATCATATGGTTTAATGCAACGTAACCAACTCTAGGTCTGAAGTGTAAAAGTATGTTGTTGTCGTTTTGATTCACGTCAAGTATAAAACCCTGGACATCGGCGTACACACCCCGAAGCACAATCTGTAGGGGGGAAAATAATGTTTAAGGGGGGGGGGGGGTTGGTTCTGGTTGAAAAAAAAACTTTTTTTTATACAAAACAGTAAACCATTTTTTATTTACAGGCTATTAAAAGTACATGCATTTCCACTAAAAAACTTCTGTTAAGTTATTGGGTTACTAAGACAACGGCGGTCATATTGAAAAAATAACCTCTTCGTAGCATTGCCACCATTCCTAAAACATTACACTTTAAGTCCGACGAACAACAAATTCATAATCTTCTACCATATTTTGGAGTACTCAGCTAGAAAGTTTAAGTGCAGGTCTTCAACATTATTTTTTTTTAATTTTAAAATAGTGGGTCGATCATAATACCCCAAAATTTAGTTTTTTTTACCGGATCTAAAATTTGAAATTTCATAAGAAATAGGTTTAAAGATCTGACTCAAAAGTGTTGACTCCACTCCGGGGGTAAAGTCGAGGAAGAAATATCGGGGGAGGGGAGGGCTAATTGACGAAGGAAATGTTTAAGACCACGGTCACGCACATGATACCGATATTTAAACTACTGAATGAAACAGAGACGTATTAATTTTTAAAAATTGTGAATTTTCAAAATAAATTGATTAAATTTGAGAGGGTGATTCTAATTTACATACATATTTTTATGTTAAATTATTTTATGCATAGCCTACATTCAAAAGCTTCGTCAAAAAGTATAATAGTTTAAAAAATAGCGTCTTTATACACATTATTCTCCATTTTATTGTGAATTGTATATCATCAACGACGACCTACTTTTTTCTGATCTAAATACGTTTTAAAAATGAGTTACCAGGTTGCCAACTGCAATTCCACAGGATAGGTCCAGCCTTTTGTCTATGTTTGTTGAAGAGGACAGCTCAACGTACTGAATGTTTTGCCGTAGCCCGTAGAATGTTTCACTTGGTCCCGTGTCAACAACTAGACTTTTCACGCTGTGGTCACTACAAACACTGCACAGCCCAGAAGTTTTATTGAAGCTGAAAGCCACACAATTTCCTTTATCGTGACACATTCTGGAGCAATCAAGTCGAGATTTTGTTACTATAAAAGTTGACGAGCTTTCGTTACAGCCAGTGTACGTGACTTGAAGTCGAGAAAAGGTGATCATTTTTACAGGTTTAAGAAAACAAAATTGTCCACGGCAAAGATTGCTTAGCATGCACAACACAAGTAACCAAACCATAGGGTACATGATATGTTGTACCATTATTAATGTCATCTACATTATTTTATAAAAAGGAAATTCGTGACGTTTTGATTGATATGAATATAAACTGTTACTTAACAGAAAAAAATAATTAAAATTATTAGAAACTTTGAGTTCACATACTAATTATTATAACTGGTCGTTTACCCGTGCCTTTTATACTTCAAACGATGCATCGTTAATTAAAAGCAGCAAAATCAATGACTGTAAATGAATGTTGAAAATCAATTTTCTATTTTTCATTTATTTTCAATTTTTTTTTAATACAAAGACAATTGCTAATGTCAATTCTTTACATCTTTTCTCTCTTGCTCATTTGTATATCTTAGCGCTTTTTATGATCTTCCATTAGTGGCACAATGGATGTTTTTAGGTAAATCAATAGTAATCAATAGTCAAAGAGTTGGCTGCATAAACATGTTTTACAATAGAAAAAACAGCGTTTTTCTTTTTTTTTTTCAGGGTAGTTTTTCCTATAAAAACACACGAAATTTTCATTTTAAATATTCATAGAAATGAAATTTTATTTTTTAGTTTTAATGGCAAAATATGATAAAAGAAGAGTTAACGTGACGATACTCATTGTCACATGAACTATATTCATTGGTATTTCCATGCATTCTAGCCAACTTGAGAATCTAGTATGGGATAGGTAATTGTTGTTTAGTGTTACTGAAAATGTTATAATACAAATATTCTAAATTTAGTTCGGGTCTCTACTAAATTAAAACACATGTTGTACTTATTTAGTAATACTCTACAAGGTTAGTCTAATGTAGATTGTTGTGTAGAATATTAGACAGCCACTGTATTCTATGGTGCTCTGATGTGTCACGTTTTAGACTAATTAGAATAGACAATGATTGTTGTTTGGTTTGAGTATGGTGTAGATAGCTGAACAAAATTTAATTTCTTACTCTCATCCAGTCTTGGTTTTCTGTGAATCTAGCGTTGTGTTACATGTATGTGATTATGGTTGAAATATCTTGTGCTTGACTGCACGTAAGCGGTGTGCCTTAGTGTTTGCAAGAGCAGTGAAAAGTGCACACAGCTGTTAATATTTTTTTTTATTAAACCATATTAATTTTGATGGAACGATTGTAAATATAAACAATATATTTAACAGTATTTTCTTTTACATTTGACGACCATGATTCACGTCTTCCATAATGTGGGTGTGCATGTTTCTTTGTACTGTTGTGATAAGTCTAGTATTGTTATTATTTCAAGCTTGAAAACTCCATAAGTCTCTTGCATCAGTATATTATAGATCGTCTTTACATCGGAATGCTTTGCTTCGTTTGTTTTTATACATCTCTTCTAAAAGTAAGTAAAGTTTCCTTTTCAAACCTGACGGTCTGTAGGGCAAGTGAAGTAGAGTTCAATCGTTTCTATGACCTCGGCATTTATTTTCCCTAGCGTGACTTAGGGACGATCTATTGACTTGAACCCGGATTCGAACTCATTAAAATATCAGTATTTTCTTATGACCAGCGTTTACCAAATTAAAACGTTCTCATTTTAGTAGAATAAGACAACGATTGATATTTTTTCGAATTAAAGTCGTACATCGATTCTTATAAACATAATAAGCAATATAAAATCAATATAAAATTGTATACACGTTTCAAATAACTATCCAAAATGGAACGTCTTAACCTAACGATATAATTCGAATGCGGGTTCGAGACATTAGATGGTTCCTGAAACCACCCAGCTAAGATGGAAACCTAACAGACGTTAGGGACAGTAAAGGCAACTGGGCGTAGTGTTGACCACATTATCCCGTCGTATGCGGAGGTCAAAGAAACAGTTGAACTCTCCTATACTTTCCACATGGACCGTCAGGTTTGAAAAGGAGCACCCATTTACTTAAATGTGTGTGTGTATGTTTAAACATACATTTTGACATACTAATGAAATATTACAGACAGAAAGATTTAAGAAAGGAGAAAATTCGTAGAGAAAACCGGGGAAAAAGAAATAAAAGCTTAAGAATGCAGGTTCTTTATTTATTTGAGTGTTATTAACAAAAAGTGATAAAAGGTTTAACTTTTCGACATTTAATAGCCTATGCAGTTAATAGTATTTCATTTCAATATTTTTTTCCTTTCAATATTTTTATGGAAAACAATTTATATTTTTCTATTTAATACCGTAATTACTTTAGGTTATCTTCGAAGAAAATATTTTGTATCAAGCTTCTTACTAAATCAAAATATGTCGACTTTTCTACATTAAAAAACAACAAATCATATTAGCAATATTGTATCATTTTTAAACATGTCTATCTTTTTATTCTGGCTCCTTCTATGGAGCTTCTGACTTATCTTCAATGGTTTGTTAATCGTTAAACAGTTAACGAAAAATTCAATGAAAAATGTAAAAATAATAGCTAATATTACCAAGCAATTAGGTAAATCTGTATTGTGTCAATTCATTTAAGTTTCAACATTCAGTGATGGTTTCGCATTTTTATTATGTGTTATGAAGAGTGTATTTGTTTCACACCAATGAATTAAACAATAATCACAAGACATATTACAACAAATATCACAAACTTTAAAATTCAATATATTAAGAGTAAACATCATGGCTTCCGGATTAGGTAGCCAATTACGATATTAATATAAATAAACATATAGCTTTGAATTAAATGTTTCCTGAAAACATTTGAACGTTAAGAAATTTTTTTTTTAACCAACTTATTTTTTTATACTTTTAAACATGCTGTTTTATACTTTTAAATATAAAAAAAAATTGTCAATAATAAGAATAATGAAATTTTTCTATGTCATAAATGTTAAACCCAAGTTATTTTTTCTTTATCAACCAATTGATTGGATTTAGTGATATTTCTTTTTTTTTAATTTTAAATATGGCATTGGGATTAAAAGGTATGACAGCGAAAAGTTAACTAAACACTGAGTTGAGAAAACTTTACGATTCCCGCCACGTTAACATATCTCACGACAGAGGACGGGAGGATGTACGGGTAGCTGCACACATACTTCCCGTCAACAAACACGGAGTAGCCTGTAGCTCTCGCGAGAATATGGACGACAAACTTTTGTCCAAGTGCGAACGGAAAGACAGAGAGCGTGGGACGGACTTCAGTCCCGATTTTACCGTTGATCACGTTGGTGAGCGAGATGTAGTTGCTTTGAGGAAAGATGTGAAACGGCCTGGTGTGGTTGGTTTGGCAAAAGTCGATGTAGAATCCGAAGGTGCTGGCGTACATACCCCGCACTTCAACCTGTGGTAAAGATAGGTTAGGATAGGAGTAAGGTTTAGAGTTAGGGATAAGAATAGGAATAGGAAAGCGATAGGGACAGGAATAGGAATAAGAATAGGAATCAGAATAGCAGAGGAATAAGAATAGGAATAGCGATAGGGACAGGATAAGAAAAGGAATAGCGAATGGGATAGGGAAACGGATAGAGTTCGTGTTAGGGTTTGGGTTAGGATTATGATCGGGGACCAATTTAGGGTAGAGGTAGGGTTGAGTTTCTAAATTTTGCTGTATGCTGGTTTATAGCAGCAAAAATAAAAATAGTTTCCAGGGGCCTGGTTGGTTTTAAGTATAGATGTATATATTATGTAATGTATATATATAAAAAAATAAATAAATTATATATATATATATATATATATATATATATATATATATATATATATATATATATATATATATATATATATATATATATAATTTATTTATTTATTTATTTATTTACGTATATACATATATATTATAATAATTATTAATATCACTGTTAATTATTACTAGTATTACTATTATTATTATAATTATTATTAAATTTATTAAATTGTTACATTTACCAGGTTGCCGACTGTTACTCCGCATGGTATATTGACATTTTTGTTTGTGGTATTCGAATTTGAGAGATCAACGTACTTGATGTTCTGCCGTATCCCGTAGAATGTTTCACTAGGTCCCTTGTCATAAACTAGACTTTTCACGCTATCCCCACTGCACACATAGCACAGCCCAGAAGTTTTATTGTAGCTGAAGGCCACACAATTCCCTTCACCAAGGCAGGTTCTGGCGCAACCAAGTCGAGATTTTGTTACGAAAGAAGTTGACGTGCTTTCGTTACAGCCCGTGTACTTGACTTGTAGTGGGGTAAAGTTGAGGACTGTCACGGGTTTATTGGTGCACATCTGTCCTTGGCAACAAATGTTTTGGCTGTACAGCATAAGAATCCACAACAGAACACACATCATGCCTTTCTGTATCTCTGCTGCTACGCTTTTTAAAAATGTTAACTGTGTATAACTTACTTGAAATTCAAACTCGATACATATTAGATTTAGAAAAAGGTATAATGATTATTCCCATTTGAAAAGACACAAGCTCAAGTTGATTTAAATCATTAAGTGTAAAAAAATTATCGCCCTGATCATTAAAGTAGTATTTGTCAATATATATTTATAAAGCATAAACCAATATCACTAAACGTCATATATATATATATATATATATATATATATATATATATATATATATATATAAGTTCCTAGTTAAATGTTCAGTGCCTCTGTGTAATCTGATAACAATTGAACTACGAACAGACTTTTATGTCTCTTTTTTCGTTAAGTTTCTTTGATCACTCTAACTTCACAACTCGAAAAATCTTTTTGGATTGTCACGTCAATTTTTCATGTGACGGAATTGTGTTGAGATTTTGGTTGCTTGTCACAGCTTATTTTAATTATTTAAAATTTTTAAATGACGTCTAATGACGTTCTGAAATCAATAATTGTAAACGAAAAACTAAAAACGGGCTTTAATAAGAATTAAGCTATTTATAATCGAACCAACTCTTTATCTATTTTTTTGCTTTAATCTGTGACTTTACTTGACAGTTATATAGTACTTCCTTTTCATTTAGAAGATTTTGCTTTGATTTTTGACAGATTCGTTTGGTCTTTGAAATTAACTTTGATCGATTCTTAAATCAACATTTTGTTTCTGTGTGTGTGTGTGTGTGGGTTTGTGTGTGTATGTGTTTGTATGTATGTATGTGCGTGTATGTGTGTTTGTATATATGTATATATGTGTGTACACTTGCTTTGCTGTTTACTCAGTTGGCGATTTAAAAACGTATTTTGCTTTGACTCACTTGTCAGGTGCTTATAGTTTGTTTAATATAGTTGCGATATTTGTTTTTGCTTGACAACGATGTGGTTTTGATTTAATCACAGGGGTAACCTATCTATATATATGCCCGAGAGTTATACAAGAAACGAAAATCTCAACCTTGCCTTGATCTTTCCATGCACATTTTACAAGGAAATTTATATTGATTAGTCCATTTTAGCTTTTCTCTTTGATCTCATTGCTATACAATTCTATTGCTTTTATCACAGGGTAATACAGAAATATATAAACAACGGTAAAGGATTTAGTAATAGTTTATTTAAAATGTATTGTTAAAATAGTTTTTAATTCGGTTATCTAATTGAATTTGGCTAGGTTTCATTTTAAATCTGAAAAGAATATTCAATCTCATGTTTGTGTGGATGTATGTCTAGTTTTTTTTGTGTTTTCACGTTCTCGAGTCATATAATCACTTTTTTCAATACTGCTATGTTTAGTATCTCGTTTAATTGCTCGTCATGAATGTTAATGACACATGTAATAAAAGATAAAAAATTCTAGTTAAAAACATTCAAATAGCAAGTAGCTAATTTCTTAATAGCAGAAAAATCAAACAAGAAAGCGCATTTAAAGCTTAGTGGGACGATGTGGTTAATTATAGAACATTGAGCCGCTAGCCCGAATGTCTCAATTTCTGTTCTCGGTTCGGAATTCCCTAAGTCAACACTGCTCTGGTGGGTACCTGCGTTGATGAAAGTAAACGCGGCCTCGGCATAGCGCATATCAAGCTATACCTTTAAATGTCGAGGTCGAAAATACGAATTCCACTTTATTAGCCCACTGGATCGATAGGTCCAGAGAGGCACTTTATCTAGCTTATATAAATATTGAATACGATGTGGTAGTTTTTTTTCTTTAGCTCCAAATTAATTATGTATCTGACAATAGAAGATGTAAATATATGTCATATATATATATATATATATATATATATATATATATATATATATATATATATATATATATATATAAATATATATATATATATATATATATATATATATATATATATATATATATATATATATATATATATATACATGTCATATATATATATATATACGTATATATATGTATGTATATACATACATAAATGTTAAACATAAATATATATTAAACATACGTTTAAAAAGTGGTATATACATATACACTAACCATACTGATTATTTGTAATTTAACATATACAACTAAAATACATAATAGATTTTTTTAAAAACTTCACGACATATATATTTACAGTTGAATATAGCATTGATGACTTTATAAGAAAGTTCAAAACTGTGAAGATTAAAGATTGAAACCTTTTTAAATAATATTACAAGAATTTAAAATAAATGTGCCAATAGAAAAACATGTTTTAATTTTTTTCTAAATACGTATTTGAAAACAGCATTTAAATCCTTATTCGATTTATGATATAATAGATTTAAACAATTAATTCAAACACATTCAAATGGGTAAAATACCTTTTGAAACGAATATTATTAATACTACTATGTTTATTTCTTTGCATAACTTATACAATTAGAATTTTATTACATGGAGTAAATTGTGAAGTTTTACCCAGTCTAAAACTAATCACAGATTCGAGTAACTGCGGGTTTTTTCATGATCTAAAACAAAACTAAACATTGAGTTGCAGGTACTGGATGTTCCCGCTCACTATAATAAATCTTATCACAGAAAGGGGTAGCACGTAAGGGTAGGTGTGTAGAATCTTCCCATCTACCAATATAGCGTATTGGTCCACCCTTAGGGGTCGGCGTGGTCGAGTTGGTAAAGCTCATGGTTGCTAAACCGAAACGTCTCGAGTTCGAACCCTCGGGCAGATGAGGCTCGTTAGCTGGGGACAGCCACTCTTCTAGGAGAGAAAACTCCAAAATTAAACAACTGCTGCCTTGTAGTTTGTTCTTGGTTGGACAAAGGCTATGGAAGCAAATCCAAAAAGAAAAGCAGGCTGAAATCGGAGTCAATGGCCTCAACGGCGCATAACCAGTTGACACGTACCGCTTAATTGTGTTGGAGGCGTGGTCGAGTCGGCAAAAAGCTCATGGTTGATAAATTCGAACAAAGTCTCGAGTTCAAACCCACTGGCAGATAAATCTCGCCCCCCTTCAACACTAATAATTAAGAACGAAGAAGAAGAAGAAGAAGGTCCACCCTTGCAAGGATGTGGACCACAAATTTCTGTCCAACTTTGAATGGACACGAAAGCTGGTCACCTCCTCCCCATCGGCCATTAATATTATGGTTGACTGTCGTATACCAATCTCGAGGTCTGAAGTGTAGAACTTGGATATTCATGTTCTGATGGATTTGAAGTGTAAACCCAGCGTAGTTAGAGTATACTCCACGCATCTCAATCTGAAACAGTAAATTTAAAACTAGTTAATTTGTACTATATAGCTGTTGAAATTATTTATATTGCTAACGCTATATACTTTATATTTAAAAACATTTCAGATTGAAGTATTTCAGAACTCTAAATTACCACTGCCTTTAATAGGTTTAAACGTTATAAAATAAGTAATCGACTACACCACACGAAAATAAGCATAGTCGCTGATAACGGTACCACGCGGAAAGCAATAAAGTTTTCAAAAGTTTAAAAACAGTAGTTTTGATTTGAATACTCAGAAAGGGAAACAACTCATGTCATTTAGTAGTGGATACTATTTTATTTCGAAAGAAATGCTTCCTAATACTAATTTCTTATTATGTTAAGCAAAGAGTTACGTAAAAATAATGGAAATTTCTTCAAAATTTCAATGTAAAACAAAAATAGTTAAAGACACTTTATATTAATATTTCCCTATTGTATGCTTCGTAACGGACACCACCGGAAAAAAGTCTATAAGAGTCTAGGAAAATTGTCTAAAATTAATGCAGATGACATATTTATAATTGCACAAACTCAGAATTTAAGATATAACCTATGTCTCTTTCCCCTCATCTTTCACACAGCAACCTTTTGAAAACTCAATGCGACCACTACAACACCCTTTCAACTAGTCAACTTAAGTTGTTTCCCTACATAGAAAATGCTTCACTGTCCCATTGACCCTCTCTGAAAAATTTCCTTTCCTCTCCCCACCCAGACTTCTGACACTTTATTTGACCTTCACCCTTTGCAATTTTTTTTATAATCAAATACATGACCTCATGTAAATATTCATTATGTACATTTGCAAAACCTTTCGTTTTCATTTGGTGTTCAAAATTATGTTAAAAAATTTGATGTTGATGTACTTGTTTTAATTGCAAATAAAAGTATTTAAAAAAAAAAAAAAAAAAAAAAAATTCAACCATAAATTCCCTACATAGAAAATGCTTCACTGTCCCATTGACCCTCTCTGAACAATTACCTTTACACTCCCCACCCGGACTCCTGACACTTTCATTTGACCTTCACCCCGGTTACCAGAGGCGTAGCGACCCTTCCCGGCGCCCGGGGACATACTTTCAATTTGGCGCCCCCTTGGGAGCAAATTTTCGATTTGCACCCCCCCCCCTCAAACTTTCGATTTTGCACCCCCCCCCCTCGAACTTTTCATTTCCACCCCCCCCCCCCCCCTTGAACTTTTCATTTGCAACCCCCCCCCCTCAAATTTTCGATTTGCACCCCCCCCCCTCGAACTTTTCATTTGCACCCCCCCTCAAACTTTCAATTTGGCGCCCCCCCCCCCCTAAGGTCGGCGCCCGGGGACATATGTCCCCCCCCTCGCTACGCTACTGCCGGTTACTGTCATCCTTTGCAATTTTTTAAAATCATATACATGACAGCATGTAAATATTCATTATGTACATTTGCAAAACCTTTCGTTTTCATCTGATGTTTGAAATTATGTAAAAAAAAATGTGATGTTGATATACTTGTTTTAATTGCAAATAAAAGTATTTAAAAAAAAAAAAAAAAAAAAAAAAAAAAAAAAAATTACCTATACCAGCAATGCCACAAAAGACGACAAAGTAATGTAGGCCATTCTGAATAATAAAATAAATCACAATCTGGAAAAATACCAATACTGAAATACAACCATCTTTGCCAGAGCTGCATTAGTAAACAAATATATAATTCCAAACCACCCTACTCGTTTATTAAACAAACAAAAAAGCACATTAGAGAATTTATTTTCAAAACACGATTAGAAACATTAGCCGCAAAACCTTAATATAAAACAAATTAAATGGAGCTATAGGGCTACGTGACATTTATACTAAAACAAACACCTTTCGATTAAAACATCCTAATATCTAAAAGCCCATGTGCGCAATTCTCTCTCTCTCTCTCCCTCTCTCTCTCTCTCCCTCTCTCTTTCCAGCCGATCAAACACTATTTTCTATGAAAGACTCAATGAAATTATCAATGACTGAGTCAATGATAACTACCGCTCTCCTGTATTTTTCTCTCGAGAAACTCAATGATAAAGCGTTAGTAGTTATAAAGAGAGAGAGAGTTTATCAAAACGGAAATAATTCAACTCGTTTAATTAATAAAGCGTTAAACGTAATTATTAATTCTTAATTTCTCAGCGATTGATACAATTGTTTAGGGACAGTTAAACTATTTTTAAAAAAATATAGATCCTCGATCTTCATTTATAATTTATTAATTAAAATAAGATTTATAAAAAATAATTAAAACAGGTCTTTGTACTATATTATTAAAAAAAAAACTAATGAATATAATAAATAATTTTGACTATTTCTCATTCTAAACCTATCGAATATCTTTTTTTTTTAAATGCAAGGTAATCTTTTATAGAACCTACATGATTAACTTTTCTTCTAATAATAAAAAAAACTCTAAATAAAAACTATTATTCCTACAAATATTAGAGTAGTCTCCCTTGACAGTTTCTATTCGAATGTATTTTGTGTTAGTTTTCGTCATGAAATACAGTTGACTTTTTAAATAAATTATATAAGAAAACAATCTATCTCTGTGTATATTTATTTAAAAAAAAATATTATTACAATAATTAGAATAGGAGTTACTGGTTAAATAGCAATTATTACAATTCTAAATCTTTGGCTATCGAGTTTCATGGGTTTTTAAATTTACGATTATGAACACATTGGCTTGACGAAAATGATTATATACACTTAAATACATACTAAAATTTACTTTTGTTAATAAACCTACACTATTTTATGCACATATACAAAAAAGAATATTTTAGCGGCAGTTACAACGTCAAAAAAAAAAAAGGAAACTCCTTTATATTGAATAGTTCTACGTGACAACAAAAATGTAAAAATACATAGTCCTAGAGCACACTAACACATACATATATACATACGAAGATATGTGTGTGTGTAAGTAGGATGTGAGGTGGGTAGACAGGCGGGGTGGAAGGAAAGCAGTTTGGCAGGAATAACGGTAGGTAGGAAAGTAGGTAGGCAGGCAGCAGCGCAGGCAGGTTAGTAGATAGGTAGGTACATAGGCAGGGAGTTAGGTATGTAGGTAGGTGGGCGTAGGTAGGAAGGCGCCTTACTCGGTATAGTGAGCGATTATAGTAGCCGATCATATTCATAGCGTTTCGCAATTATTAAAACGAACAAAGGTACCATAGTACTCACGGGAAAACCCGGGGAGCTAAATGGAACCCTGCCAGAGCGCCACCAAATCGTTTTTTTTCGTAGAAACCACCACAGGGGTATTAGCATTAACTTCTCAAATTTGAATGACAAACGAATGAAATCTTTGGTAATACTTAAACAAAAAAACCCACATATTCGTTTTTGGGGCGCGGGTTTGTCCACACTGCCGCCTAGACGCACCAAGGCTCACTGTATGAAAGCCTTGAGTGTACGTTGATCAACCTCTGTAATAGTGAGGTAGAACACACATTGGCGACCGCCCATGTGTGTGAGAGACGCGTCCCTTGGCGCTCCAGGGAGCCACTGGTTATATTTCCGCAGGGGCGCCCCTAATTCGGTTAAATTAAAAAATGTCGTGTACCACCGTGTCCCTATTGTAGGGTGCTCTTTAAAGAGGCACTCTCTGTAGAGCCCGGGGCGGTCGCTGTCGCCAACTGCCAGGGCGCCGGCGGGCGCTCATTATTCTACTTAGTGAACATTTATAGTAGCCCATCTAAACCGTAGTGTCGCCCGAGGTGGGTCTTGGTCGCTCTGGGCCACTCAACCGCCGGGGAGCTGGCGGATGAACCTGGTGTAGTTTTATCACTGAATCTCAGAGGTATAGCACCATTCCTGGCGCCTGGGGACACATTTTCAATTTGGCGCCCCCCCCCCTGCCGCCGGAGACAAACTTTCAATTTGGCGTCCCCCCCCCCCACCCGTATTTTTTTTTATATTTATAATGCAAAACTATAGCTAAAATGAGCTTTTAAATTTTTCCAACCATTTTGGCACCCCTAGGGTTGGCGCCCGGGGACATATGTACCCCCCGCCCTCCTCGCTACGCCTCTGCTAGTATCTAGTATTACCTATGACCGCAATTGATGAGATAGCCCCTCTGGATTCCCCTCTGGATTCTGAGCTCATAATCGTATAATTAGAAAAATCGAACCCTCCCAGGGTGCCACACTTAAGAATTTTTTTCTTCCTCGAAACCCTTTACACCAACTACCCAAAATTTTATGACTCTCGTACGAACAGTGTCAAATTGCATCTGGCTTTTATTTTTATGGAGAAAAATTGCATTGCTTCCTGTCAGAGACCCCAGATCGAATGGGGCGCCAAAAGGGGTAGACAATTTTTAAAAAATCCTCATTCTTCAGTAAAATTTAAGAAAACAGATTTATACATGACTGATATCCTCAATTATTTTATATAGGGGAGTGTATGTAGGGATGGGCGCCTTTTTGCCAGCGTTTGAATAGGGTTGGCACATAATTGATAGTTCGCTCCGGGCGCCGGAATAGGTTGCTACGCTTCTGCTTCCTGCTAGGGCGCCGCCCTGGCGAAATCTTTCCGGGGGGGGGGGGCGTGCGGACACTGTTAAAAGTATATTTTTTCTATATAAATTCCGTTTCGTTCGGGGGTGGGTGGGGTCGATAGACTTTCTTCGGGGGGTCGGGGGGGGGGGGGGGCTCAGCTTCCCCCCCCCCCCCCTGTCCGAATAGATTCCTGGAAAAAACTCTGTTCACAAAGTTTATGGCGATCCGATGAAAAAGATGTAGTAATTCATATAGGACAAACAGATAAACATACTTTCATTTCTATAAATATAAATAGATATATAGGGCCTACTTTAACTAGTGTCCGCATACCCGCACCCGGAAACTGAGTCACAATTTTCTTTGTTACATTTGAACCCTTTAGGTTAATCAATATTAACAAAATTGAACAAGATGCAACAAATACAGTTAACCAAGAAATTGAACAAGTAAAATTCACGTTATCTTTTTATTGTTTTTAGATATAGAGTAGTAACAGACTACCTACAGGTCCTAACTCGCGACGAGGTACACATTTGTATTAAAACACACATCTAAGACATTTTCCATTTAGGTGGGTTTTGCAGTACAGTGGTAAACTTTGGCATCGACACCATGTCCTACAAGTTCAAATTCGGTCCTTCAGAAATGTTTGAAGTCTCTAGATTAAAACTACTTTTCTCTTTTATGTGCCTACTGACCACATCACACGTATTTGTTCTGAAAGTCTAAAAACAGAGGCACAAATATATCGTCTAGACTTGTGAGGTCTACAGATTAGGTATTTTGGCAGTTATCTAAGCCCTTGCCTGCTCTGACTCAAAGCCTTATTCTTTCTCTATCAACGCCTTGCGTAACATGGGATTGGGTTTTTAAGGCGGCATAAAGCTTTATGTTGTTCCTTTTTGAGTACACTAGATTAAAAACTAACGTTTTCAGATGCCTAAAGATGTTTAACCACTAATTAATCAGAATAATGGGTCAAGATTTCAATTCTTGGTTTTGGGACACGTTAGTTGCCGGGGTTGAGCTAATGTCGATAGCATAAGGACTGTACCTTGATGCGGGCGTTTTATTTGTTGCCCATCGTAATAATTGAATGGTTGATGGGGCTTCTTCAAGGGTTTGATTTGCCGTAATGTTAATGATATCATGTATGTGAGGCTTTTCTAAGAAGAAAATGCGTTAAAACACATTTTAGTTATGCTTTTTTTAAAAATAGGCCTATATTTTACGACAACATAATCGCAATGAACAATAAAATGAATTTAAACAACTTTAGAATACACCTGTTTCGGCTAACATGAATGTTATTCTTCAAACTAGTAATGTTAAACGTGTCTTTTTCGCATTTTCGACTTATAAGCAATACAGTAAATTCCGATAACGTCCATATGCATACAAGCAATGGCGTAGGCGAGGAGGGGTTTAATAGTGATTTAATAATGATACTTTCTTAACCCTCTACTGGACATCATGTTTGGTACCTTGCCCCCGGCAACTGGGTGGATTTGGATTACACCCAAGTTTTACTTCATAGTAAATGGCTTCAGTTTTAATTATTGGAGTTGGTAGCAACATTGACACAGTTGAAGGTATTCAGAACAAGGTGGCCAGGAGAAATCACATTTATTAGTATATAATTTACCATTACTAACAATAGGCCCTACTTAATTGTTTAATGTTGCTAGATATTAAGCCTGGTAGGTATTTATGTTTATTAATTTGTACAGAAACAAAAAAAGTTTTATTTTTCAGAAATAAAGAAAATGATACAAATCAATAAAGAACAGTTTTCAAAAGAATTTGTATAAAAGTAATTATTATAAAATAAGAATATAGCATTGCATAGATAAAAATAAAATACTTGACACAAACAATATGAGGAATATTTTTTATCAGAGAAGAGAAAAATATATGATGTAGTTTGAAAATAATAATGTACAGAATGTAGCTTTTGCAGATTAAAATGAAAATTCTCATGCCTATATAATTTATTGAGTAAATGAAGCAAGGCCCAAAACACTAGGCTAAATAATATGCATGGGACAGGCATTGAAAACTAAAAATTGCATATAGTGAAGGTTACCCTATTTATTGGCTATATCCACAGTAAAGATTTATGGCTTTATTACCTGCTTGTAAAATTGTTAAGGAAAAAGTAAAGTATTGTTAACTTTTTATGGCAGGCCAACTACGGGCTGTGTTCTGGGAACATGTCATCTGTAAGGGGCATTGTTCTTTGCACATGTTGTCATTTTTTGTGTTCTCGGCACATGTTGCCATTTTGTGTGTTCTGGGAACATGTTGCCATTTTGTGTGTTCTGGGCACATAATGACATTTTGTGTGTTCTGGGAACATGTTGCCATTTTGTGAGTTCATGGAACATGTTGACATTATGTGGCTGTGTTCTGGGAACATGTTGACATTATGTGGCTGTGTTCTGGGAACATGTTGACATTATGTGGCCGTGTTCTGGGAACATGTTTGTTTCATTTTTTAAAAAAATATTATAATAAAACATTTTTAAAAATTCTATATTAGGAATTGTGTATATATATATATAAATTTATATATTTAATAAGACAATTGGATGAATTATAATAAACAGCAAAAATGATTCAAATAAGTTTAGAAGTATTTGGCTTGCTGTCCTAACAGTGAACTGTATTGCGAGCTTGTTTCCCTAGTGATAACCCATGTTTTTTGTGCGACCCTTCCAATCAAGTATCCAGCTTTTTCTTGGCCTGTATCAAAATGCTGGTCATAGACTTGCTTGACTTGTGTATCACAATATGATTTTGAATGTTTTTCTGTAAATGAAATAAAGGCAAAATATTTTGATACTTTCTTTTGTGGAACTTGCAAAAAAAATAAATTACAAAATTATATTACTATAACTAATTACTTTGAAAAGATAAAGCACTGAACATGATGAATAACAAGAAACAAACATTATCAGCAAAGATTATAGATTTAAAATTGTGTTCATTCATATTGAAGATTAATGAAGTAGACTATCAATATTTACCCTCTTGATGGCTGATACTTTAATTTGATGTCTTTACTTTAAGCTTACACATCAGTCTCTGTGTGGTAAAATATGAAATAATATGCTTCAATAAAACTGTTTCAGTATATTAATTATATTAGATAAGTACATAGTTTTACAGCTCTATAACAATATGTGTTTCAATTATCATTCAAATATAATACCCTCTATGTTGTACAACTCACTGATTTATTAGAATTTAAGAAAAGACAATAATTAATAAAATATTTTGGATTAAAATCCATTATATTTATTATAACATATAATGCTATCTCTTGCTATAATAATTACTTTAAAAAATGGGTTATGCCTATAGTACAGTTACCTGAGGATGAAACTAGGCACAGTGTATAGTCCACGGAGACTGATTAATAACCCTTGTAATTGAACATCAGTCGTAGTTATGAAATATGGATGGCCAAACACACACTCATAGTCCTGAAAAGCAATTTACACATAGATTAGCAAGAATATCTCACAAATTATTAAATTAAAGCTAACCCCTATTTAGTGCAATCCATCAAAGTAGTAGCATTTTTGTTAAGTTGTAGACACAATACAAAGTAATGTTTGTTCTGTGATTTACATACTTTTATAAAATAGCAATCAAATTATATATATATATATATATATATATATATATATATATATATATATATATATATATATATATATATATATATATATATATATATATATATATATATATATATATATATATATATATATATATATATATATATATATATATATATATATATATTCATTGTAAATTTTAGCTATGTCTTGCTATTAAATTTATTTACTCGACTGATTAAAACTCACTTTATTTAAACATAATATAGTGGATAAGTATAGTGATTTTATTATTCAGCAATAAATAGCAGGCCTAAAAAAATTTAGTAACGTTTGCGAATGAACACATTAAATTCTATGTATTTCCATTTCTATGTCTTTCCCAACTTGATGCATATTACTAACCAAGCATTTACTAACCAAGCATTAAACTATAGTCCTAAATCTGACTCTAATTACCATTTATTGGACAACCTGAACTTTTGCGATACCATGTTATAATATATTATTTTAAAAAAGAGCTTAGCAATAATTACTAAAATCAATTGTTTTTAGTATTAACTGAGCCGCATACTATCTGCTGCTATTGTCATCACCAGAAATCCAGTATGTTGGCAAAGATTAGTCTCTAAGTTCCCTGCAACCTCTTTCCTCTCGAGTGCGAAAAAAACACTGAAATCATTAATCATTATTTCATTATGCCTAATAGTTTAAAGGTAGTATTAAAGTAGTACTAAATAGTACGAGTCTTAGTTACTATAGGTCTAATGATAATTATTATTGTGTATGCTTACATGCTTTAAGTTTTATGCACAATATTGGTATATATAGTCTATAGTATATAGCCTAAGCTATAGAGTATATAGGCCTATGAGCCTAAATATAACAGCAGCTTGAATAATGCTCATTAGCATGCATTCACTATAAACTATAAAGATAAACAAATATTTCAATTTAATTTAATTATAACTAATAATACTAAATAGGCTTTTTTCTTGTGGTAACAAATTTAAAGTATAGGGCAGTACAGTTATAGTATAGGCCTACTACTAGATTCTATATTTAAGTATGTGGGCTTTTCATTCCAATGCACCACAATAGATACCACACATGATCAAGCTGGACCTCTGATCTAAAGATTTAATAATTGGGCCTAACAAACAGTGAAACTACAATAAAAATCATGTAAATTACTAATTTAACCTTCTTACTCCCGCTTCTCTAGATTCCTATTCTATTTCCTTCAAACTTTCTTTTTATGCAGCCGTATGATTAGATTCTAGACTATATTCTAATAAACATGAAATAACTTTTAACCAGAACACTAGATCTAAATTTCTATATTCTATGCAATATGTATTAAACCTATAGGCCTAATATTTATTTTAAATTCCTATGCGATGTGTCGTGAACTGTAGGTTTCATGTTATTTTTTTAATGGCGGAAATCAGTTTAAAATTTCGTTTCCTTCCTTTTGTTATTCTATTTATAGATTCAAACTGCTTAGAGTCGGAGCAATTATCATTGAGTTAGTCGGCTGATCCACACAGGAAGTGGGGGTATATCTATTAGTTACTCAGTGATCTGATCATTGACAGAAACAGAGATAGCCATTCGCATGGGGCGCTCTTTCTCTCTCTCTCTCTCTCTCTCTCTCTCTCTCTCTCTCTCTCTCTCTCTCTCTCTCTCTCTCTTGGAGAAAATTGCAAAATTATGTTTTTCCGACTCAGAGAGGTGTAAAACGTCGAGATTTGTAGAAATAGCGATTTTTTTTGCACGATTACCATACTTCCTCTATACTTTGTATATATGAAAGTAAAAAAATCCCTTGAATCATCATTTACTTACATATTAGAAAATTCAGGTTTTTTAAAAAAAATAGCAATTAGACGATTTTAATTAGATATATGTATAAGTAAACCATCTTAAATGAATGAAAGTAGGCAACAAGTAAGAAATAAGTATTACTATTGTAAATCCGTTACAGTTTTCACCAGAGTTTCTTCCAGGCATCCCTTCGGAGGGGGGTGCTCCCCTGAAGAAAGTCTACCGCCCCCCCCTTCCCCCCAAAAATTTCAAGCCCCCCCCCCCCCCCCCCCCCCGAAGAAGAAAATCTGGACTAAACACTGGTCCTCAAAAGCGAATAATGAAAACTCTTATACTAAATCAAACATACAACGCAAACTGATACGGTAAATTACAAGTCTAAGGCGAAAAAAAAAAGAAAAGAAAGAAAATAGACCAGAATTGTGATTTTTTATATAAAATAGGAGTAAAATGAGGAGGTGACAATGTTTTAATAATTTTGTACAGTAATTGTACAATAGCTTGCTTTAGTAAAGTTCAACTTGAACTCTTTAAATAAATTTACTTCTAAATGAAAGGTCGATTTTAAAGTTGGTATTTAGAAAAACACTAAAAGAACTTTTAATACAAACCAATGCAGTTTTATTCTTACCAAATTACCAGCTGTAAGTCCACAAGGTATATCAAGCTTTTTATATATGCTTGTTGTGGAGGACAGCTCAACAGTCTCAATGTTCTGCCGTAGACCGTAGAACGTTTCACTTGGTCCCGTGTCAACAACTAGACTTTTCACGCTGTAGTCACTACAAACACTACACAGCCCAGAAGTTTTATTGTAGCTGAAGGCCACTCAATTTCTTTCATCATGGCACCTTCTGGAGCAATCAAGTCGAAATTTTGTTACTATAGAAGTTGACGTGCTATCATTACAACCGGTGTACTTGACTTGTAGTGGGTAAAACTGGAACACTGTCCCTGGTTTAGTGGTGCAATTCTGTCCGCAACAACTGCAGTTTTGGTAGTAGAACACAACGATCCACAACACATAATGTACGATTTTCTTCATTGTCATTAAAATAACAACTCGTATATATTCAAACTGTGGTTTCAAAATTGTTATTTACACATTTTAATGAACAGTATAAATCGCTTAATAGTAATAGTAATACTATTGATATTAAAAAAATATTTAAATATTGTGTCGATCATCTATTTATTGGAATTAATGTTGCACTAGCAAGCATATACAAATATTTATTTGGAAATTTATTAAACTATCGGTTCACATCTTTTCTAAAATGTTCACAATTTACCACTTCCTCATAAAATGTGATATTACATTAATTTCGAAGTTGCTGTACTATCGAGAGCGGTAAAATATGTTACTTTTTTAGCACAGGTCTACCTTGATACGTTTCAACTGTATTGTGTATGCTACTACTCAAATAATGCACCTTGACTACAATCTTTAAAATGTCAATGAAAGAGCAGTGATGGGACATAAATATACACAATGACAGCTCAACCTGTGCGAGTGAGTTGAATTGCACATGGTGTGTCCATATTAGATTAACAGAACCTGAGATCTCTTTGATACATGAATATAAAACTTACACTAATGCATTCTACAAAAGCAAAAGAACAATACTTTGTAAATAATCATAGCGTTACTTGCATTATAAACAGGCCGAGTTCCAATTAAAAATTCTGTAGACTTTTGTCAATCTAGTGATTTATGCATGACATTGTGTTAAGTATTGTAGCCTTAGTCTCCATCAATAAAATAAAATAAAATCAATATTTTAATAGCCCTAGCTCAAGATCGATAATACAACATGTTTTTTATAACATGTTGCTGATGCTGAATGTGTCTGTTATCATTTTAACTATAAACAGGTACAAGTATTAATATAAAACTAAATTGTCTGTTCTTAACGTCGATACAAATTTGGTGTTGAAAAATTTAAAAATTATTCAAAATAGAGATCGCTGTTCAACATACATTAATATAGAAGGAAACGTGTGCGAAAAACAAAAAGCTATGTAAAACACAATTCAACCAAAGGAGCCTCAACTGAGTTGACTGTATTTATACGGCTCTAGTTCTTTCACCATCAGTTGAGCATCGCTTAGCAGCTTTACGGGTCCACCAAAGCTATAACAGAAACTAAACACTGAGTTGCAGTAACTGCATGTTTCCAGCCACTCTCATCAACCGCACAGCAGTTGGGGGTAGCACATACTGGTAGCTGTGCAGGAAGTTCCCGTCCACAAAAATGGCGTAGTTGTCGACTCCTGCCAGAATGTGGACGACAAATTTTTCTCCTATTTTGAAATGAAACACCTGAGGAAAAAGATAGACACCTTCTCCCCATTGGCCGTTGATAAAGTGGTTAAGGACTATTACATAGTCTCTGGGTCTGAAATGTAGGATCTGGTCATTGCTGTTTTGATGGACTTCAAAAATAAATCCACTGGCAAGGGTGTACACACCACGAAGTACAATCTGTAGCAAAAAATAAATATAAAATGAGAACAAAATTACTGACACATAATTTTTTTAAGTAATGATTTGCAAATCTTAACAAGTGTTTCTTCTGAATGTTGTGATAGTTTCAGGTATCGCACGTGACAAAAACTTGACGCTGGTTTATATTTTGTAATCCACTCATATTTAAGGGGTTACATATGTCAAAATGTAGGTACTAAAAACGACCTAACATAGAACATTTGGAAAATAACAATTAATACAAAATTTAATTCTGTGTTGAAAGAATGTTGAAATGTTTTTGTATATGTCTCTATTCAACGTAATGGTTAGTATAGGGGATCCACCCATCTTATATTAATTCTGTACGGAATTTTCTAGAGGAATATATAGATATACAAATGACACAACTAACACTGTTCAAATGTCAATGTTTATTAAAATTATACAGAATCCCTCTATACCACATCCTGACTCCGTTCTCCTACACTTTACTTCTACTATCTCAACGTATATCCTAGTTCTAACAATATCCATGTTCCACTGCTTTCTTACACTCGACTTTCTCCTAAATAGTCATCTCTTCAGCTGCCCTTTCTTTGACCAACTGCACCAACACACATTGTTATGATGTATGTTAGATTAGGCAAATTGGTGCGAATGAATGTTGATTCTGGCGTATATTGAAATCATGAAGATGTGACGCAAGAATGTGACGTTTCGGTGAAGGATTGTTGTTGCATGGAAAGATGTTTAAAGCAGTCTTGTTCTCGTTGTGTTAGGGTGAGGTCGTAATGTAGTCCAGTCATAGTAGCGGTCGTTCAAGTCGTCCTTTATATTTTTATAGTGCAATAAATAGTAAAATAAAATAATGTCATTCTGTCGAATCGTTTGTATACGTTGATGTCGTCGTACTTTGGGATGAACTACTGAATGGCTAGACGAAATATCATGGTAGTGTAGTCTCTCTCACTGAATAGCTGCCTGACAAAAGACACTAGTTATAACACACACTAATTGGTAACTGCATTATCTACGTGCAACTCCTAAACGCTCGAGGGAGCAACTGCTAAATTACTGACGCTTGGTCAGCTGACCGTGTCACGTGACCGGTTATTATTTCGCATCCCATTGGTTCCTACCTATTCCAGCTAATCTAAATAACTTATCTGGCTATTTTAAATTCTCTCCTTTCTTTTTGACATATTTAATTAGCCTAACATGTTTCGTCACACTGAACTATACAGTGTGATATGATGGTTAAAAAAATCCCACAGATAATCCCACTTTATCCAACAAAATCAAAATCACGTTTAGATTTATTAACCAAGATTTATGTAAAATGTTAATTATGAATTAATTATTTACTGAATAACCGTAAAAGCTTAACTGCAGTAATTATATAATTTTTTTTATAATAAGTATACATATAGTTAATATTTGTTTTTATATTTCCCTTGAACCTGACCTATCATACAATTATATACTTAAAATAAATTGCTTAATATATTTAGCTCTATGATTTTTGTTTCCTTTAGAATGTTCACATTCAATTTTATAATGCGCTTGTACGCTGGTTTCACTGTTTACTCTACTATATACGGAGGTTACTAAATTAAGTTTGCCTATCAGAGCATACGCTCGTAATACTAGTATATTTAAAACTACTACTGCAATGCTGTAGCATAACAACGGTCTCAAATAAATCCATGAAAAACGATAAGCATAATAAGCTATTCGGGCTTGAATCTCGTGTTGTTTTTCAGTACTAAGGCTTGGAATCTTTACAATAATTAAAAAAACGAGTTGTAGCTTAACATTTCAATAAAATGAATGTATCGGCGCCAGCATTAAAAAAATCAATAGACATAGTTTGAGCCTGTGGAATCATAATAGAAACAAGATTTGTATCAAGAACTCTGTTTTTGTATGTTAGGTCTGTGCTTAAAAGGGCATTGAAAATCTACCTAATTTAAAATTCTTTGGTACAAAGAAATCAATCGACAACAAGAATAAAAGCCTGCAGACTACTCACTGTAAGTTCAAAATAAATTTAATTCAACCATCTTTTGGCAGTAGGCTACTTCTTTACAGACTGCTTTAATTCTATAAATATTTAGAGTTACACACAAAAGATAAGTTAATCTAAAAGAAAATGGAGTTTATGTGTGCGTGTGTGAGAGTATATGTACATGTGTGTTTTTACATGCGAAAATCGTGTAACATTTTATATTATACGAAAAAATATTCAATTTCAAGTTAATACAAAATATAGCATTACCTGTTTTAAAGGTGACTGTTTTACAATAAAAATAAAAGACATGATTATAAACGGGGAATGTTCGAGATTGTTCATTATTTCTTAATGCCAGTTTGTAATGACCATTTGAAGAAACAACGTGTTCCAAAAAGATGTGGCTTTTTTTCAATCAATTGTTTAAGTTTACCTTTCAGAATGTTTAAACTATGCACTGGTTTATTTAAACTCAATATTTCAGAAGACTGTATGCAAACATCGAAAGATTTCCTGTTTAAAATTGACGAAAACATTTGAGCTTTATTTTATTTCCTAATTTAAAATGTGTATTGATCAAATGGTTGGAAAATATATAGTGTATTTCCTATAAATGGGTTAAATCGATACAAACAACGATTAGTTTTTTCAGCACGAACGTTCAGCATTCGTGTTGTCTCATTTAAGAATACAAAAGATCTCCATCAAAATATTTCAGTAATATTTGTTTTGCTGTTGCCGCTTGGGTTTATTTCTTTAACAAAATTGTATCGAAATTTCTATTTTTCACTTGTTATTTCTCCTTTACCAGACGAAATAATTGCTACTCGTAAAAGGATGAAATCCATTTAACAAAAGTTTTTGAAAAGTGAATCAAGCAAATAAATAAAATTCAGCAAAAAAAACAGAAACCCAATTTTTGTTACAAGCGAAGCCAGGCAATCAAGACATTTGGAAAATCACGTGACCTACGCCATAATATAGCCAGAATGTTGACGTTTCTGTACTGCTTTGTCAGCCTCAAAAGGAAAAAAAAAGTTGAGGAATTGTATTGCTTGGATATCATATTAGCCATATTTACGCGCTGAAGCTTCCGAGCTTAACATAGTTTTAAAAAATAATCACGTGATTTTAAAAATAAAACATATCCATATTTTCAATATGAGATTAAAGAATTCACAAAGGCATTTTCGTATGTCGTTACCGCCTTATAATTTTAACTAAGTCCTATACAAATATCACTTTACCTATTCACGTTGTCGTCACTACAAACACTGCACAGCCCAGAAGTTTTATTGTAGCTTAAGGCCACACAATTTCATTCATTAAGATATCTAATGGAGCAAACAAGTATAGATCATTTCATGATAGAAGTTGTCGTGCTATCGCTAGAACCAGTGAACTTGACTTGCAGAGTTGATAAGAGAAATTTTGTCATTCTTTCACTGGTGCAAAACTGTCCATAACAATCAAGTTCATAGTAAAACAAGAAAACTAAACTCACTGGTGAATTTAAAAAAATGAAGCTAGTGGCTAGAACTCATCATTTTTATCTCACTTACCAAAAAATGCCATAGACAAAAATGATTGTTTATCAAATCGTCATTTTTTGTGAATTAAATATAATGTTGATGTATCTTTGAAACTGCAAACTACTGCTTTAAAATGAGGTGTCATTTATTAATTTCTGTTAAATAGTTGCAAATGTGACATACAATTATAATGGCTTTGGTTCGGTTTGAGTTTTCTATATAATTATGATACAAATAATGAAAAGAAATCGATTGAAAAAAGCTAATTATGTATGTAAATTGGAAGTTCTGGCTTTTTGTGATGACAATGTGGAGGAGAAAGATAAAAAAATGTTTCAAACAAGTTTCAAACGTCATTTTTAATGCCTTTAAAACCCAGTTGTCCAAATGCGTTGGATGTCTGATTTCAACTAAAACGGACAAACACTATTTCTCGAAATTTACTCGTTATTTCTCGTAATTTACGAAGATTTGTTAACATTTTTGGAACATGCACTGATTGCGCAAACACATAATGCAAAGGTTTTTTTATAATTCTTCAATCGGCAGTGGGATAGTCCATTATTCTAGCAGGTGGTTAGCTGAATATACATTTTAAACATATCATATTTGTTTGTTGAATAATTTATCCGCACGACAAAAAAATATTGTGATTGTAGCTAAAATTGGAAATCAGATGACTCTTGGAAATAAACATGTATTAGTTTTCAGTGCATATAATATGTGTTAGATTACGAATGTAATGAGTTTTGTTTTGCAAATTGCAGTTGAAAAAATGTATATGCAACAACTGAATATTTTATGAAATATTGATTGCAAATAACCATTCAAATACAAACATAATGTTTTGTTTACTGTGTCTTAAATATGTTAGACAACAATCAGGGGCGAGTTAAGAGCAGGGCCACAGTATACAAGTTTTATGGAGCCCCCTACTATACATACAGTGGTACTTTGAGCTTTGAATATAATTGGTAACGTTGATCTCATTGTTATTAAAAGGATGCATCGATATAATTTAACAATGGTTACTAGTGCTGGGGTTAACTATGTATGCTCGAAGCCATGTTATCTCCAACATATTTTCAAAGTGAACTCGACGCCATCAAAATGAAGATTCCAAATTCCAATGGGGTAGCAGATTTTTTGTTAGGTCTCAGTCAATGGTGTTTTAAGATGATGTAATCTAAATATTTTTCATCGTTCTAGATCTGATTTAAATTTAGTTTGAACTGACTCTTCATTCTGGACCTTTGTTACCTTTAATAAAACGTAATTCGCCAAGTACATAAACACCTCTTTTCGAGCAATATACACATTGCAGGCCGCCGAAAATTAAAGAATTTTTCTCATCAATATTTGCATTGCTTTAAGACTATTGCAAATTATGTTGGTAAGATAAAGATATAACACAAAACATAAGCGCCTTTAAAATGGCGTCCAATTCATTCATTTTCAATAATGGAAAATTATAATTTTATTGAACAGAAAAGATTTTAATAATTGTCATTAAAATCCTTGAACAATTTCCGACTTCTTGGTGGAGTAAATTAATAATTTTTTAAACAAATAACAACAATGCAGTGTAGATTACCCTTAAACGAACCTATGTGTTAATATTTCGTTAATATTTTTTCAGTACACATTGATAAGTGATAACCCCCATGGTGAGCGTTGTTTCGTTTAATACCAGCAGTGGGTGATCATGTGTGTCCATAGATCAATTAACATCGTAGCATTTCAATAAATAATATTTATCTAAAGCGTCATACATATGAGAGCTATTATAATGAAGAAACATTTAAATACAGTCACTACTAGCCTTTGTTTGATTTATCCTTGTTGTTGCCGTTTTAGTGCTTTATTCTAAATTGATTTACATTAATTTTATGTTTAACAAGAAAACATGGCAGTTTTAATACGAAAACAAAATTTAAAAATTTTTTCCCCACGTTTCTCAATGTTATGCTGTATACACGATATGGTCACTAGGCTCAATGCGTTATTATTAACATGTAGTAACTCATATTTAAATGACTATTGTTTAGAAATTAGTAAATAAAACAACACACATTCTTAGAGCATACGCCATGCATAGATTATTATCCAGCTAATGCTAAATTATTACATTGGCAACAACCAATGAAAACATGCCTGGTGTATGTAAAAGGAAGAATAAATAGCATTAAACTTTACAGCAGTGGTCACATAGTTTTAGTTTGTTACATGTTGTGCGCGTGATGCGTTTTACATCAACTTTTCTTTTTCTTTGGTCTGATACATTTCAATCAACTTGGTCAGGGGTTTTATTCAAATATGTTAGTGAAATAAAACGTGAAATATAAAAGTGAAATAACTGAACAACATTTTTGATATACAAAATTGAAAAACGGTACTCGAACTGATAGAAAGTATATGACTTAATAATATTTTTTTAGACATTTAAAAAAAAATTCTCATAACACAGAATTTAAGCCCAGAGAAAGTAACAGTGACAGTTAATAAGACTATGATGAGTAGGAATATCCATTAAAGAATAGTTGATTATCCCTGACAGAATAGGTCAATATTTTAATATATGCGATAAGACAAAAATCAAGTCAGCGTACAGTATTAATCAATTTAAAATAATGTTCTTATGAAATAAGCTTTGAAATGGCTCCGTTTCAAAGATCAATTTTCAAGATGCTTCAAACTTTTATTCTTTTCTTTCTTATTCAAGGTAAGTAAATATCTTTTGGCAGATTTGTAATTTACCACACACATTAAGTTTTTTTTAAAACACATATTTACATATTGTAAAGCATAACCACTTCAAATACAATTCTTTGTACAAATGCTATTGTCAGAAAAATAAAGAAAAAAAAGAATTAAAAAATAATTTTAAAAAGTTTATTATAACAAACACGTATGCACCAAAAAGAAGATAATAAAACGATTTCATTTAAACAAATAGTTTTAGTACAATTGAGAAACCGAGAATAGAACAAGTACAAGAAAGAGAGAGAGAGAGAGAGAGAGAAAGAAAGAAAAAAAGAAAGAGAGAGAGAGATTAATAAGGGGTAGGTCGTGTAGAGGCCCAGAACAAACCACAGTTGTTGTTTTTTTTTTATTTAAATCTAATTCTTTTGCATTTGAGCCTTCATGTTTCGTTTCTAAAAATAATATACTGTAGCTGCGGTACTATTATCTTCATTTTACATTCACCACACCAACCTCTTCCGCAAACATTAAAATCCACGCACGAACTGATGTGTAAAATGTAGACAAAACGTCAAATTTGTAATGACTTCTGTCGCTCGTTGCTCCCCTTTAGTAACCAAAACAAGTTGCAAGTAACAAATTCACACATCGTTGTTCGACCGAGTCTACTGGGGCGAGATGGAGCGGTGCGTAGCGACCAAATAGGTGGCTCGAAAAAGTATTTATACATTAAAAAAATGTTTTTATAAATGTATCTTTTTTACCATTGTCAAGGCCGAGTGCTTCATTGTGGCATTGGTTAGGGGCCCAAAATCACGTGTACATTTTTAAAAGTAAAATGTGTGTGTGATAGTGGTAGAACTTTTATCCTCTACTATCCTTTATCCTACATATAATTAAAAAGAATAAAGTACAAGTAACTTCGGTTTGTATACGTTTTCTTGTTTTTGCTTTTATAAGAAATGTGATAGTAAACTTGTATACTTTGAATTATCTCCCTTGAGTAAGTTTTCCAAAAAGCTTTAGGAAAACTATCCCAAAATTCTGACGGCGCTAACGTAAATCAACACGTTGTTCTCCCTTTCAAGTTTCTTTTCGAGACGATCCGCATCCCTCTCCTCTTTCTTAAACTCACAAGTATCGAATAGATAAATGTATCGTTTGTGAACTTCTTAACCGTGCATTCACCGATTGAGCATGTTTGTCAGACACTTTCCAGCACTGGTCAGTAGTTTTTTATGTACGTGCATAATATTTGATGAATCGGATTCACATAACAAGGAAAGTCAGATTATTTATAATATTTTTTTAGAAACTACTCATTAGTAAATGAACCAATTGAGCACTATTTACAGTCAATAACTATTAATAAATGACTTCATTTATGGGTGAGGGTCTGGCTTTTTGTAAGTCGTTTCAAAAACATTACGTCATTTGTAAATGACAACTAAATCAAAAGGTTATATGACGTGTAAGCTGGACAATAACAGATGTACAAGAAAAAACATAATAGTGTCTTGTATGCATTACTACTTTATTCATCCGATCGTCATGAATATTAGGGAAGCTACTGAGTACAGCCTAGCAAATGATTCTATTATACGCTTAACATATTTGAGCGGCGGTGACCCATGTGATCCCTAGTAGCTATCTTTGCACATGCGATCCGCTTATTGAGCGCCCTGCACAGGAGGGAGGGGGAGAGTTACTACTTGAATCCACCGGCGGCAGCGTCATTCGAAGCGCTTCACATACAAGCAGCTTAGCCACTAAAGTCGTAATAAAAGTGCACACAAAACCAGAGATAAGTCTCGCTACTACATTCGATGACTAAATCTAATTAGGGGTTGCACCCATCACCCGTGCAGTAATGTAACCGGTGACCCACAAGAGCCCCGCGACTCCCCTGGGTCGTTGCTGAGGGGTGATCAGCGTCACAACTATGTAGATCCAATAAATAAAGTGCATACATTTTTCCCATTTTATTAAACTTTTTGAAAACAAGGCACACGTCTTAAAAAAGAAACAATTTGTACTGTTTTGATGAAAACCTCATAAAAATATGCATCAATTTGGTGTGTTAAACTAGGGTTAGATAGTCTGTGTTTTTCAATGGAAAACTGAATTGGACCATCTTGCGTCACGTGTAGCAAAATCCCTGATTTATTTGTGTACCAGATGGAAAAAATAAGGGAGCCGGACGTTTTCCCGAAAGACACTTGCCCGAAGGCCGATTTCCCGAATGGACACTTGCCCGAATGCGACTAACGCCCGAATGGACACTTGCCCGAATGCGACAAATGCCCGAATGCCACTTGCCCGATATATATATATATATATATATATATATATATATATATATATATATATATATATATATATATATATATGTTACCGAGTCTATTTGCTTGTAGTGCCAAATGTTACCGATTTCACTGCTGACAGAGCCAAGTGTTACCGAGTGTATTTACTCGTGCTACCTTTGACCAGCACACAACATCGACCACAATATAGATACTCGGAAATGCAGGTTTACATTGATCTCTTTATTACATGAATCAATACAAATGCTCCACATGAAAATGCATCAATGTTCCATAAGAATACAATGAACCAACTGACCCCCACTGTCCTCACTAGTCCTCACATAACAGAATGCACGTGTCCATAATTCCTATTCTCACATAACACACACGTCTACACCGTTCAGTAACCAACTTGATACTCCTCTGTTCTCAACTGTCGCCTTCCTATCTTATCTCCTCGTATTCGTAATCGTATTCGTAATCGTATTCGTAATCGTATTCGTAATCGTATTCGTAATCTATTCTAATCGTTGCATCAGAATATTAATTGCGCAGCTCTGTCGTACCGCTTCCCAAAATACGCCGTGGCTTATCAGTCCAACACCTGCACTATTTCGTCAGACTGTAATACGTTCTTATGTCTCTGGTAACTCTACTAGTTACATCCACCCCCGCCTTTTTTTGTGTGTTTTCAACCACAAACAACGCTTGGCAGGTGCACTCCTTCAATGTCAAACGCACCGCCGTAAAAAAATTTATTGTTCCACTCACTGTCAATGTCGTCACATTCGTATAAGATTGACAGTTATCCCTATTTCACATATCAAATGTGTCTTCATCATATTCCTCAGACACAAAGCAGTTCTAGAATTCACATCCACCTCCGCCTTTTTTCGTTTGGTGTCTTCACCAGTTCACTTTGATAGCTTTTGAACAGTCTGTTCTCATCCCAGCGCGACCATGAAAGAATTGATGGTTGCTGACGAAAAATTTCGTATTCTTTCTGTTTCTCAAACTTCTCCGCGAACCACTTATCTGCTGTTCTAATGTCTCTCTGCTTCTGGGAGGACCGGGATTCTCTTTGTTGCCGTTATCCTCCACTTGTGTATCGCTGTTGTGCTGTTGATGGTGACATGGTTCCGGGATGGGTATGAGAATTTCCGTGTAAGTTTCCGGTTCCCTAATTGTCTTAGGTTTCTTTGTGTGTAAATGCTCTTCTTGACTATGCCAATATTTTTTTAGTTGAGCAATATTCGCCCACCGATCCGGTTTGGTGTGATTGGTGGGTCTTATTTTAAAGGGGCCACCTGCTACTTTAGGCATCTCCACGACTTGCCATATCTCCTGTCCCCAGAGGTCGTGGATTTTGTTTCTACCTAATAGGTGGCTACGCAGTAATACTTTGTCGTTCAGTTGGAGTGGCGGGTCTTGTCTGTACCCGCGGTTCTCTTCGCCGTGCTTCATGTTCAAGTCTTCCTTGTACCACCCTGTACATTTCTCTTATTCGTCTCATATGTTCATTCACATATTCCAGTGCGGTGTATGGGCCAGTCATACTTTCCTTTTTTCCTAGGAACAAGTCAAGAGGGAGTCGAGCCTCCCGTCCGAACAGTAACATGTGTGGCGAAAAGCCGGTTGTGGCATGGGGGGTGCAGTTGTATAGATATACCAACTCTGGGAGAAAATCAGGCCAACTTTTTTTCTGTTCAGGTTCTAGGGTACGCAGCAAATCATGCATGCTGCGGTTGAACCGCTCGCACTGTCCGTTTCCTTTAGGATTATATGTGGTTGTTCTAGATTTGTTGATCCCGTAGTGGCTGCACAGTTGGTTAATTACTTCTGACTCGAAGGCCCTTCCTTGGTCAGAGTGTAATTGTATTGGTATGCCATATTTGGTGAACCAGTGTTCTATTAAGACATTTGCCACTGTTTTGGCCGTCTGATCTCGTGTGGGCACCGCGACAGTCAATTTGGTGAATACGTCAGTCATCACCAACACATGTTCCGTCCCATCCGATGATTGCTCCAACGACGTAAAGTCCATAGCCACAATCTCTAGTGGTTTTGTCGCCAGTAGGTGTCCTGATGGCTGTCTCATTTTGACAACTGGCATTTTCGCATGCTGACACCTCACACAAGCCTCACAATGGCGTTTGACCTCCATCTCCATATTGGGCCAGTAGCACCTCCGTCGTAATATTTTGTGCGTCCTGTCCTGACCCTGGTGTCCCGCCCTGTCATGTGCCAACTTTAGCACTTCTTCTCGTAATTGTCCAGGCACCACCACCTGGTGTATTGTCCCGTCTATTTGGTCATAAATTCTCCGCATGAGAACACCATCATTTATACTGAGACGGTCCCACTGACTCAGTAGTTTCTTTGTTTCTCGACCAAACTGTTCTCTTTCCCTTCTTCTTGGGAATTTTTGTTCCTGGACGTATTTCAACAGCGGCTGTAAGCCACTATCCGTTCTCTGGGCATCTCTTATCTCTTTGTGATTAAGGCAATTAAAATCACTGATGTCCATATGTCGGGGCTCTGTGGATGTGTGCTCCACCACAGTCTGCCCGTTTTGCATCACTTGCACCCCGTGAGGGATATCTGTTGACGCTCTGACCTCACATATTCCTGTCAGCGTTTCTTCCTCATCGCCCGGTTTCTCGTAAGGATTCCTTGATAAAGCGTCCGCATTGCCATTGGACCGCCCCGGGCGATATTTTATCTCTAGGTCAAAGAGTGCCAATTCTGCTGCCCATCGCTGTTCGATGGATCCCAACTTTGCTGTCTGTAGGTGACTCAAGGGGTTATTGTCAGTGTATACCACACATTTAGCACCTAATAGATAGTCCCTGAATTTTTCAGTCACAGCCCATTTTAATGTCAAAAGTTCTAGTTTCATGGCGCTGTAATTTGTCATGTTCTTCTCTGATTCCTTCAGAGCTCGACTGGCATACGCAATAACCCTGAAACCTTGCTCCTGTTGTTGTGATAGCACAGCTCCCAGACCTTTAGAGCTGGCGTCAATTTCTAGCCGAAATGGTTTGTCAAAGTCTGCGTATCCAAATATCGGCGCCTCTGTCAAAGCCTTTTTCAGTAGCTTAAACGAGTTCAGGCATTTCTCAGTCCATAATTCACCTATCAGTTGTGTTTTGCCTTTCTTTTTCTCCTTACTGTGTTTCTTTGTCATTTTGTTTACCAAGTCATGCAACGGTGCGGCAATTTTTGCAAAACCAGGTACAAATTTTCTATAATAGGAAGCAAAGCCCAAGAATGATCTGACCTCTACTGTGGTTGTTGGCTGTTTCCATTCTTTAACAGCTGCAATTTTATCTGGGTCAGTGACGATGCCATCCGACGAAATCACATAACCCAAAAAACGTACCGATTTCAGACCGAAGCCGCATTTGTCTGGGTTCAGCTTTACTCCTATCTCTCTAAGACGGAGAAACACTTGTTCTAATCTTTCTAGATGGTCCTCCCAAGTTTTTGAGTAAACTAGTATATCATCCAAGTACACCCACATTATTTGAAATAGAAAGTCACTCATAGCACTCTGCATTACTCGCTGGAATGTAGCAGGTGCATTAGTTAGACCAAACGGCATACGGGTCCACTCGTACAGTCCCAGTGGAGAAATAAATGCAGACTTATGTTGATCGTTGGGGTGCATGGCCACTTGGTGGTAGCCACTAGCCAAATCCAAGGTAGAAAAAAATCTTGCTCCCCCCAACGCATCGAGACATTCATCAATACGAGGCAAGGGGAATGCATCCCTTCTTGTGATATTGTTCAATTTCCGGTAATCACAACACAGTCTTATCTCCCCTGACTTCTTTTTTACCACTACTATCGGTGCCGCATACGGGCCTGTGCTGGTTGTTCCTTTTTTAGTAGATCGTTCAGGTGTGCTTTCACCGCAGAGTAGTGACTTGGTGGTAATCTTCGATAAGGTTGCGCCACAGGCTTGTCTTGTAGTAAGGGTATCTGGTGTTTTATTACTTCCGTGTAACCCAAATCACCCTCGTAAGAGGCAAATATATCCCTGTACTTATTCAGTAATTCATTTAATTTTGGGTCCTCAGTTTCCGGGAATGTATATGATCGGCCTTCCTCATTCTTCACCTCGGCCGTCACATTGACCGACCTAATTGTTACTTCATTACTGCTGGTATTGATCAGTTCGATGCACTGTGCCGACCTTTGTACCTCGACGTTCTGTGGTACTCCTACCAGAGTGTTAGGCGGTATAAAAATTTCCTCATCCAATACATTTGCCACTAATCCTTGAACCAGTCCATTTTCCGCTGATGTGTATGTCCGCAGTAACACGACGCCTGCCCTCAGTGCGGCGCCACATGGTTCTATCATCACATCACCATTCACGCTTCTATCACCAATTTGTAATGTGATTGCCTTGACCGTGTTTGCCGGGACTGATATCCTTCCTCTGGTCTTGGCAAACCTGGCCAACTTGGATCCCTGACCTGGTGTGGTCGATCCGACAATATTTGTAAGAAATTCTGGCAACTGGCCAAGAATATTCATGCCCAACAGGCAAGGTATATTTGACACATTTGTCTCTAGGTTGTGTTTCGTAACGAACACCCCAACCTGCTTCAACCTATGTCCCGCCACCACGACATCCGCCAGAAAATAACCACAGTATGGAATGGTTAATCCATTAGCTGCCGTTAGGCGCATGCATGTGTCAGACCTTAAACTATGGTCTTTTCCTTTCATCCATTTGGTGTAAAATTGTTCCGTAATTGTCGTCACCTGGGAGCCTGTATCCACAATTGTCTTCACCGCGATGTCCCCGATCGTAATCATCATTTCGGGACAGACTCCCATCATTTTGTTTCTTGGGCCATAACCTCGCCCCTCTGTAGCCTGACCCTGCCTTACAGAGGACGACCGTTTCCCTGACAGTACCGTGCCATATGTCCGGGTTGTGAGCAGGACAGGCAGATTGGTCTGCCGTCAGCTGTCCACTGGAGTGATGGCTTGGCAGGTCGCGGCTGTCTAACCTGTCTATGTTTTGTCCCGTTTTTGCCCTGATTCTCTGCTGTTGACCTGCTTTCTAACCTCTCCAATCGTTGGTCAACCTTATCCAGGTGAGCCAACAGTTGAGACATCATGGTTTCCATCGTGCCGGTCCCTGTGGGTGGGGATTGTTTCTGTTCCGGCACAGAGACTTTGTCTACCGAACAGTTCGATTGGTCCTCATCCTCGGACCTGCGGATCGCTGAGTTCCTGACCTGAAGGAAGGTCAACTGTGGGTCTTTGTAGACCTCTTCTCTCAAATCTCTCCTTAAGATAGGGGTTGCTAGCCCCTCGATGAAATGGTCCCTCAGCAGGCGCACATCAATGTCGGGTGTTTTGCCCTTTACCGCATCAAAGGCCCTGTTCATTCGGTGTGAATACTCCATCACACTCTCCGCCTTTCTCTGCTTTAAGCCTACGAAACCCGATAGCAGTTGCGATCCCGACCGTCTCTCCCCAAAGGTCTCCTCAATTAGATCTAGCACCTTATCTGGATCTGTTTGGATGGTTTTATCGTGGCATTTGACCTCTGCCCTAACCGTCTCTCCTATACTGCCCATCAACAATCTTTATCTTTCCTCTGGTGACATATATCTCGAGGCCCAGGCAGCCCTGACCTCTTCACTGAACCTGTTGGTTAAGGTTGGATCACCGTCCCCGTAAAATTTGTTGATGTGGGACTCTCTGGGCAGGACCACAATATGGGTCTGCTTCTCGTCCAGATTAGACATTCTAATTTTAATTCTTTGAGTAAAAAAAAGACCTTTCCTACCGTGTATGTAAGAATACTTTTCCCTGTTCCTGAATGTCCGAATTCACACACACGAAACACAGTTATTAACTAGGTTGACTATGGGTGCCCTAGCGGCTGGTCTAGTTGAACTATCCTGCCGACAACGCCAAATGTTACCGAGTCTATTTGCTTGTAGTGCCAAATGTTACCGATTTCACTGCTGACAGAGCCAAGTGTTACCGAGTGTATTTACTCGTGCTACCTTTGACCAGCACACAACATCGACCACAATATAGATACTCGGAAATGCAGGTTTACATTTATCTGTTTATTACATGAATCAAAAGAAATGCTCCACATAAAAATGCATCAATGTTCCATAAGAATACAATGAACCAACTGACCCCCACTGTCCTCACTAGTCCTCACATAACAGAATGCACGTGTCCATAATTCCTATTCTCACATAACACACACGTCTACACCGTTCAGTAACCAACTTGATACTCCTCTGTTCTCAACTGTCGCCTTCCTATCTTATCTCCTCGTATTCGTAATCGTATTCGTAATCGTATTCGTAATCGTATTCGTAATCGTAATCGTAATCGTATTCGTAATCGTATTCGTAATCTATTCTAATCGTTGCATCAGAATATTAATTGCGCAGCTCTGTCGTACCGCTTCCCAAAATACGCCGTGGATTATCAGTCCAACACCTGCACTATTTCGTCAGACTGTAATACGTTCTTATGTCTCTGGTAACTCTACTAGTTACATATATACATATATATATATATATATATATATATATATATATATATATATATATATATATATATATATATATATATATATATATATATCATAGGGTAAAAAAAACCCTGGACAAAAACCCCCTGGACATAAGCCCCCCGACATAAACCCCCTGGACGAAAATCCCCGCGACATAAACCCCCTGGACAAAACCCCCCCGCGATATAAACCCCCTGGACAAAAACCCCCCGCGACATAAACCCCCCGGATAATAACCCCCGGACTGAGGTTTATATAAAGAAATAATAACGATGATGGGAACCAAAAAATAAAAAAAATACATTTAATTAATTTAATTTTTTACGACCAAGAAAATAGTTTCTAGGATGTTTCTTTCATCTTAGCCAAAATATATGTATAAAAAATTCAGGACTCTGGTCTTCAACAACTCTACCAAGTTGATAGTGAATTAGCTCTAAAGCTCTCACGCTCAGAATGCTACCTGCGTTGGTTTTTGTTCCCGTTGAACACATGAGTTATGCCTTTGAAAAATTATTGGAAATTTTCCCCCAAAAAGCAATGCCGATTGCAGACTACTTTGAGGACTACTATATTGGCAGACCACAACGTCGAGGTCGGAGACAGCCCATGTTTCCACTTGATATGTGGAACGTGCATGCAAGTGCAGAAGACCATATGCCAAAAACAAACAACTGAAGGCTGGCACAGAAGTTTCCAGTCGCAAATGGGATGTTGACACCCAAATATTTGGAACTTCCTTGACTTTTATAAAAAGGAGCAATCGCTTAAAGAGGTTTATTGTACCAAAACAGAAAAAAAATATATTTATAGAAGCTCTCGAATTTGAACTGTTGTTATAAATTTTAATGAGTCCACCATCGCTCACAATCTGTCTTTTTAAAGTTATAATAAAAATAAAACAGTTTTTTTCTAATGTTTGTTTTGTATTTATATATTAATTTTGTTTCTCATCATCTTTGGTTTTTCCTTATATAAACCTCAATTGGGGGGTTTTTGTCCAGGGGGTTTATATCGCGGGGGGTTTTTGTCCAGGGGGTTTATATCGCGGGGGGTTTTTGTCCAGGGGGTTTATGTCGCGGGGGGGGGGTTTGTCCAGGGGGTTTATGTCGGGGGGTTTATGTCCAGGGGGTTTATGTCCAGGGGGTTTATGTCCAGGGGGTTTTTGACCGGGAGCCACGATTAATTCACCCAGTTCATGTGTGTGACGGTAAGGAGCACTGTCCAACTGGTGACGATGAGAGCTTATGTTATGATCATTGCCCAGCTGGTTTTATTTCTGGCTTTGGTGTTCTTTCAGTTGCCGATCACAATAGCATCTCGCATGCTGACTTATTTAAAAACATAGATTTTAATGTTAAATTTATAAATTTTAATAACGTCGATTTTTCACAGTTAAAAATCTTAAACATACACTTAAATGCTATTGTACAATTGCAACTATCGAACTGCAACATAACTAGCGAACTGTTAGATTATTTTGTAAAGGCTATTAAAACAATCAAACATGTCATGTTAAGTATCGATTTAAGTAGAAACCCATTGCAAAAAATACCCGTTAATTTTTTCGTAACTCGCGAGTTGAATCTTTCTCAAACTAGTGTCGTTTTGTTTACCATAAATAATTATTATTTAAAACTGTTAGATATGTGTTATTCCCCTCTTCAGAATTTAACTATATCTGGAAAAGTTCCATTTTATTTAAATTTAGTCAACCTTAGTAACACAAAACTTAAGACTATTCTAATAGAAAATATCGAGGTAACAATTGAGACATTAGATTTAAGAAACACACAAATCATCTACAACACGATATTCTCTCAAACTTTCAAAAAGATATCTATAGCAGAAGAGTTATTTGTAGATAACTTTAAACTATGCTGCTACATGTTCAGTGGAATTAATCGTATCAATACAAAATGTTTTGCACCAAAAGACCCGATATCTTCATGTTATGGACTACTGGATAATATTTATAAACGCACTATATCAATGGCTTGTGCTGTTATAGGATTAACGGGAAACATTTTCTTTATTCATTTAAAAATATTCTATGTAAACGTTGATTTTAATTCTGAGAGTTTTGGATTGTATTTAAAAAATATCATTTTGTCGGACCTTTTGATGAATATATATCAATTGATAATCACTGGAGCAGATATCTACTTCCTACAGAGCTATGTCAAGCATGACATTAAATGGATGGAGAGTCCACTGTCTATGACTGCAGGCTTTCTCGCCACCCTCTCCTATGTAAGTTCTGCCTTCTTCCTGTTACTATTATAATTGGATCAAATTGTTCTGACTCGCCCAGCACAAGACAACATTAAATCACGTTTGGTATTTGTTGTTTCAACTATTGCTGTGTGGTGTATTGGTCTCATCGTCTTTCTACTGCCTTTATTTAAACCAGACTGGATGATTTACTCGGCCAACTCAATGTGTCTTGGTCTACCTTACTATGTCATAGATTCAACAGGATGGCTAATTTCTGTCTTTGTAGCTATTTAAAAGATGTTCCACCCCCTTTTTACTCTGTCGGCGTATACGACAGAAAACAACTAATTTAAGCTTTATGTTGTAACTAATTAAGGATCAGGTTTTAGTATACATTTATCATATAAAATAATTTGTTTCAAATACCGTAATTGTAAGTAATGATTTTTTTGTTTCATATTTGGTTATGTTAGAGTTAGGTTAAGAAAACTCTTACATACTATAGACATAAGTTTGTAATAGTAAAATTTTAATTTTTAAACAATTTTCATTGCATTTTAAAACTTGTTTTTGTTATTATAATTTTTTTTATTTATATTTTGCTTCATATAATTTATAACTGTAACTAGTACTACCATAAGCAATGCTTGACTGTACATTTTTGTGATGGAAATAAAGTGGGAGTTAACTCCCCTGAACTTCTTTCTTGTATTTTAATACTCTTCTAAAACTCAGCTGTTGACAATTTGTGAGGTTTAACTGTTTTTGTTTGTTGGTTCCGCTTGATAAGTAAACCAGCACTAGGTGTAACATTTTAAATTGCGTATTTATGTAGAACAAAATGATTTTGTTTTCAAAAGATGTTACACAAACATTTATTTTAAGATTTAAAATAAACTATTGATATATTCATATTTGAAAACACAATTTTAATTTAACACTTGAGAACGAATACTTTATTTTCACACAATGTCATCCATCGAGATAAGACCTTTCACTATTCAAAGGGAATAAGACTTTCCACTATTGAAAAGCCTTTAATGCGACGACTAATAAAAGTATCATATAAGATGACAATACGAATTTTCTACCAAAGACAAAAGAAGATTAAGACAGCAATTGCAATCTTAACGGATTTTGAAAGAGGTAAGATATGAAAAATTACCGCACGAAAATCGATAAATAATTGGACAAGGTAGGTCGA
>NW_026731551.1:332500-339389 GCF_028476545.2 Physella acuta
TCGGTTTTGTATAAACTATTTACGCTATATCTAGATCAGGGGTCGGCAACCTTTTGAGACAGAAGAGAAAAAAGTTACAATTTACAAAATTTCCCAGCTTTTAAAGAGCCACTAACATTTTAATTTCAATATTATAATCTTTGATTATCTTTGATATATTATATATATATATATATATATATATATATATATATATATATATATATATATATATATATATATAGGTATGTAGGTGTGTGCGTGTGTGTATCTGATTGTCTTTTATTCATTACTATACCTTTAACCCGAACGCCATGAAACTTTAGGCGGTTATTGAGATTAGTCCTTGGGAGGAATCTACGAAAAAATAGTTTATCCGAGTGTCATGAAACTTTGGAAAGTAAATGAGAATACTCCCGAGATTTCTGCAAACAAATAAATTCTTATGGGTATTGCCCGGGAGGGTGCGATTTTCGTCAGTACACGATTTGGCGCCCAGAGTTCCAGAACGGGTATGTTAGCACTTGGCATCCTTTAATTGGGCGTCCTGCATAGCGCGTAATGGTTACTACTATATTCAGAGGCAAAACTGCAACAGGCGCAGCCGCCGGCGCCTCGTCAATTGCGCGACCTGAAGAGCCCCGGGCTCACCTGCTAGCACTATGGCACCTACGTTCGTTTTAAAAAAAAGGCTATACACTAAAGACACAATGGGCATCAATAACCATTGACTTAATCGAATCAGGTGCGCCCTACGACGCGCCGGCAGGGAGCGTTTTGGCGCCCCAGGCTTACCCGTGAGCACCATAGCGCCTACGTTCATTTACGATACAATGAGTTGCTATAGTCGCTTACTAAATCGAATGATGCGCGTCTACCGGCGTCTCTGCAGAGTGCAATTTGGCGCCCAGGGCTATCCCGAAAGCACTACGCGACTACGTTAGTTTTAAAGAGCACCCTACAATATTGAAAATGCGGCACACGACATTCGGCGATTAAACCGAGCTAGGGGCTGTACATGGCACCCCTGCGATAGTGGAGTCGTGTTCACAAGAGAGCCACTTTCCGTCCCCGACACTTAAGCATTGAGTGATTAAAGGTAATATTACGGTGAGTGATTAACTTACACTCAAGGCTTTCATACAGCACGCCCCATGGAGAGCTGTGTTGTAGTGTAGGTCAACTCGTGCCCCGATAAATTTGATCTAAGCACAGGCATTGTTTACACTTTAATAACTCAGTTTTAGAAAACAAGGAAGTACATTGAAAAATGGAGTAACTAAATATTGTAATAGAATAGCGAATGTTTATTTTTTATATTTATTATAATATCGTTCATTACTGAGAGTTGCAGAATAATATTTTCATGAGTTTAAAAATAAAATTAATTAATTGTTAATACTTTTGCATGCAGCTGAAGAGCCGCACCTTGACATCAAAAGAGCCGCATGCGGCTCGCGAGCCGCAGATTGCCGACCCCTGATCTAGATGCCATCATGTACGTTAGAATAAAGTCTAACGTGACATATTAGGAGGGCTTAGAAGGGTTTCTTCCAGGCATCTCCTCGGTGGAGGAAGTTTACTACCCCCCCCCCCACCAAGGAAATGGAATTTATAAAAAAATATATACTTTTATAAGTGGCCGCCCCCCCCCCCCCCCCCCAACCTGAAAATTTAGTACGCCCACCGAAAATATCAAGTCCCCCCACTTTTCTCTGGAAGAAACACTGGGGTTTAGTCAATACGTTATTAATCCTATATTCTTGGACGTGTGACTTTTCTAAAACTCGGTTATTTAAATGTGAATAATTCCCGCGCTATATTTCTTGGATCATACTTTTCCGGGCACGGGTTTACCTGCACGCCACAGGCCGTGGTGTATGAAAGCCTTGAGTGTAAGTTAATAGTGAAGTAGAATAAACTTCGGCAACCGCCCAGGTGTCAGGGACGTAGAGTGGGACAATCTAAGGATCCCCACGTACGATCCCATACTTAGTTTTAATCATGCTTTTTAAAATGGACGAAGGCACCATAGTGCTCACGATAAAACCCCAGGACGCCAAATAAGATTTCCGTTCTGGAACTCAGGGCGCCAAACCGTGTAGTGACGAAAATGCATCCTCCGGGCGCCGCCCATAAGAAACTTTTTTTTTCAGATACCTTCTCCGGAGTATTCTCATTTACTCTCAAAAGTTTCATGGCACATGGATGAACAATGTTGAACCGCATCCTACTTTTATATTTTGTATACCGAATATAGAAAAAAATTGCACCCTCCCGCGGCACCGTCCTTGCGAAATTGAAAAAAAGATTTCTTGCACAAACCTCCCCTGGGGTGTTCTAAACAACTCCCTGTGAATTTGAAATGTTTTCTTTGCAGATACCTCCCCAATAGTATTCTCAACTACTTCCCAAAGTATATTGGCGATTAGATGAAAGGCGTAATAATCCATATATATATATATATATATATATATATATATATATATATATATATATATATATATATATACATATATATATATATATATATATATATATATATATATATATATATATATATATATATTTACTTTCGTAATACCACTGTTATATACCACTATATATGTATAATTGTATATGTATGATTAGAACAGTCATGTAAAAACTGACGCTATGTTCAGTCTTGAGTTGGTTATCCCCAGCCCCCACCTCACCACCTAAAACTGAACAAGCCTTAATTATATAGAGCGACACTAATGACACATCTAGGTATACGCTTGTGAATGAAGAGCAACCCCCCAAAACCACCCCGAACTGATCTGTTTATATTGTGGAAAACACGTAATGAGGTACCAAAGTACCATGCCGCCAGAATCATAGCTTTTGAAAGAGATAAAACTCTGTAAATATTGTTTTTGCAATTACCAGTAAAGAGGTGTGTGATCAATACAGTAATCTAACCCATACGTTGTCATTATGAGACCGAAAGGTATGGACTAATTTTTCTGTGGAAAAAGTATATTTTCTATTTAATTTCGATTTTGTTATAGGGTACGGTAGACATTTTTAGAGGGGCTCAGTGAGTTGTGTGAGAGATACTCCGAATGCGACTTTTGTCAAGTTTGAGCTTAGATGCAAGGTTTGTGGGTATGACTACACATATATTTACTAAGAATGTGCAGTGTAGATCAAGGTTAAAACCAGTTAAAATTCCATTCTGCATAAAAATTACTTTTCAATTGAAATTTCTCCCGTTTGTGCCTGAATTTCCGTATCCTACTAAATTTATAGATCCGGTTAAAATGCCGATTCTGGATAAATTTCGTTTTTAGTGATATTTTTCGTTTACAGTTAACTTTGAAGTTGAGGTTTGTGATTTTGGTTTCGGTTTCGGTTTCGGTTTAGAAAATAGACAACACCATCAACCTAGCGCCCGTTGTATTTCTTCCTCAACGGGACATTTGTCAAGTGAAATATTAATAAGACAATAGAACTACAATTGGGGAAGTAGTTAATGTCTTAATATAGATATGTATAGGTCTACATTTGGAATTGTAATTGTCGAATTCAACCATTCAATAACTACTTTACTATTTAATAAATTCGCTTATTACTATTCGGTTTTACAAAAAGTGTTGTACACAATCAGAATTAAAAATATTTTCATCATAAATGTCAAAATATCTTAGCACAAAGAGAGTTTGTGAAAGAGAGTTAGTATAAGAGCGCAAATACAAAATGTTATCAGTCGAAATTTTTAAATAGCATCCTACAATATAGTTCTATCATTCTAATTAAGTTATTAGTCTTGCATTTCAGATTTTTATATTTTTGACTTAACTACTATTTTGAGTGTTCTTTAAAAATATATTTAACATAATGATAAGGTACAGGTTAGAACACAGTATTGTTCACATCTCTTTAATGGTTATTCCAAGAACAATATTTACATAGTTGAACCCATTTCAAAATCTATAATTCTAATTGTAAAATAAACAACTATAGTTATTCTTTATTTGAAGCTTGCTTATTCATCTTTTTGATGGAGTGTTTTTATATCGTTTAGCGAAATTTACCCGAGGTAATTAAGTATATGTTCGTTTAGTACATTTGTACTGCGTACGCTACTGATAACAATATACGATTTTCAGTAATTTAATGAATAACAAAAACATGTTTTTCAAATCGTCAGTGTCATTATTGCAACAGAATATTTTTGATGGAAAAATAATAAAAATAATGTTTTTTTTTTACTCAAACAATCTTTAATTTTTTGAGTTGAAATTAAAATTCTGTAAGCAATGGATTTTACAAGTTGTGTTATTTTGATTATTTTTAATATTTATTGTTTAATTACATTTTTATAATTTCTTAAAATTGTTTTTTTTTGGTGAAAAACGCCTTTTTGTAAGTAAAACTGCAAAACCACAAGCTAAACTGTGAGATCAGCATACTGAACATTTCCTGCCAGATTCAGATATCGTGCGCGATTAATCGGTAGAAAATACGGGTAGCTGTACATAAACTTCCCATCAACAAATATGGCGTAGCTGTCAACTCTTGCAAGGATATGGACATAAAACGTTTGTCCAACGTTGAACGGAACATAATTTGATTGCTTCTCTGATCCCCAGTAGCCATTGACCATATGGTTTAATTTAACGTAACCAACTTTGGGTCTGAAGTGTAAAAGTATGTTGTTGTCGTTTTGTGTCATGTCAATAGTAAAACCCTGGACATCAGCGTATACACCACGAAGCACAATCTGTAGGAGAAAAAAAACACAAAAAACGTTTTAAAAACGAGCTTTTATGTAATAATGCACTAAAAAGTAGAAAAAAAATTATACACTACTATTTAAAGAACTATAATCCATTAACTATTATCCATTAAAGTATCGTGGACCAGCTTGTAAAAATTGGGGAAACTCAAATCAGCCAGCAATTTCTCTACATCAAAACAGAGTATTTAAAAAGTAAAAGAATTATATTGTGGTCTAGGTTTACTGTTTGGAATAGGATTAGCTGAAGGGAAAAGGTTTAGGTTTAGGTTTAAGTTTAGATTTAGGTTAAGGTTTAGGTTTAGGTGTAGGTGTAGGTGTAAGTGTAAGTGTAGGTGTAGGTGTAGGTGTAGGTGTAGGTGTAGGTGTAGGTGTAGGTGTAGGTGTAGGTGTAGGTGTAGGTGTAGGTGTAGATGTAGGTGTAGGTGTAGGTGTAGGTTTAGGTTAAGGTTAAGGTTAAGGTTAAGGTTAAGGTTTAAGTTTAGGTTTAGGTTTAGGTTTAGGTATAGGTATAGGTATAGGTATAGGTTTAGGTTTAGGTTTAGGTTTAGGTTTAGGTTTAGGTTTAGGTTTAGGTTAAGGTTCAGGTTCAGGATCAGGTTCAGGTTCAGGTTCAGGTTCAGGTTCAGGTTCAGGTTCAGGTTCAGGTTCAGGTTCAGGTTCAGGTTCAGGTTCAGGTTCAGGTTCAGGTTCAGGTTCAGGTTCAGGTTCAGGTTCAGGTTCAGGTTCAGGTTCAGGTTCAGGTTCAGGTTCAGGTTCAGGTTCAGGTTTAGGTTTAGGTTTAGGTTTAGGTTTAGGTTTAGGTCTAGGTTTAGGTTTAGGTTTAAGTTTAGGTTTAGGTTTAGGTTTAAGTTCAGGTTCAGGTTTAGGTTCAGATTCAGGTTCAGGTTCAGGTTCAGGTATAGGTTTAGGTTTAGGTTTAGGTTTAGGTTTAGGTTTAGGTTTAGCTTTAGGTTTAGGTTTAGGTTGAGGTTTAGGTTAGGTTTAGGTTTAGGTTAGGTTAGGTTAGGTTTAGGTTTAGGTTTAGGTTTAGGTTTAGGTTTAGGTTTAGGTTTAGGTTTAAGTTTAGGTTTAAGTTTAGGTTTAGGTTTAGGTTTAGGTTTAGGTTTAGGTTTAGGTTTAGGTTTAGGTTTAGGTTTACGTTTAGGTTTGGGTTTAGGTTTGGGTTTAGGTTTAGGTTTAGGTTTAAGTTAGGTTAGGTTTAGGTTTAGGTTTAGGTTTAGGTTTAGGTTTAGGTTTAGGTTTAGGTTTAAGTTTAAGTTAGGTTAGGTTTAGGTTTAGGTTTAGGTTTAGGTTTAGGTTTAGATTTATGTTTAAGTTTAGGTTTAGGATTAGGTTTAGGTTTAGGTTTAGGTTTAGGTTTAGGTTAAGGTTTAGGTTAAGGTTAAGGTTTATGTTTAGGTGTAGGGTTAAGTGTAGGTGTAGGTGTAGGTGTAGGTGTAGATGTAGATGTAGGTGTAGGTGTAGGTGTAGGTGTAGTTGTAGCTGTAGGAGTAGGTGTAGGTGTAGGTGTAGGTGTAGGTGTAGGTGTAGGTGTAGGTGTGGGTGTAGGTGTAGGTGTAGGTGTAGGTGTAGGTGTAGGTGAAGGTGTAAGTGTAGGTGTAAGTGTAGGTGTAGGTGTAGGTGTAGGTGTAGGTGTAGGTGTAGGTGTAGGTGTAGGTGTAGGTGTAGGTGTAGGTGTAGGTGTAGGTGTAGGTGTATGTGTAGGTGTAGGTGTAGGTGTAGGTGTAGGTGTAGATGTAGGTGTAGGTGTAGGTGTAGGTGTAGGTTTAGGTTTAGGTTAAGGTTAAGGTTAAGGTTTAAGTTTAAGTTTAGGTTTAGGTTTGAGTTTAGGTATAGGTATAGGTATAGGTATAGGTATAGGTTTAGGTTTAGGTTTAGGTTTAGGTTTAGGTTAAGGTTCAGGTTCAGGATCAGGTTCAGGTTCAGGTTCAGGTTCAGGTTCAGGTTCAGGTTCAGGTTCAGGTTCAGGTTCAGGTTCAGGTTCAGGTTCTGGTTCAGGTTCAGGTTCAGGTTCAGGTTCAGGTTCAGGTTCAGGTTCAGGTTCAGGTTCAGGTTCAGGTTCAGGTTAAGGTTCAGGTTCAGGTTCAGGTTCAAGTTCAGGTTCAGGTTCAGGATAAGGTTTAGGTTTAGGTTCAGGTTCAGGTT
>NW_026731552.1:0-82500 GCF_028476545.2 Physella acuta
AGAAATTCCGCATTGTGTTATATCAGAAAAATAAATAAATATCAAATACTCCAGAAGTGGAACTAGATACCCCAATACAAATCATATACCTCGTTAAAACACAAGATTAAAAATAACCAGAAAATACGATCAATGGACTCACAACTTACAAGCACAATAGCTGTACCGCAGCATACGACACTGTACTCATGAACAGATTCCAACAGCCACATCTAAGTTAGGATGGTCGTGTTAAATACTAATCACGTGATACACTTGTAGTTAAACTCAGCGACCAATCGATTTCCTGGGTTATTGGGTGTATATAAAATGTTTTAGAAATTAAATATCGATTACAATATAAGAACTATTTCAATCCACTTTCTTTTGATTTAAACCAAAACCTGCTTATTTTTTTATTAATGAACGCCATTAATTAAAAATGTAAATTTGTATTTGAAATTAAGTTTTTTTTCGCAAACAACACATTATGAGGACACAGTTTAAACTGCCGTGCTTATCCGCAAGTCTGCCTACCCCAATGGGTGCTAAAAACTTTAACAAAAATCAGCATGTAGACTGAAGTAACGCAACATGAGATAATAAACATGATAATAAGAACAGATCAGAACAACCAACACTGGCCACATTGACGACCCAAAGGAGGTTGAAGATAGTAGAGAGACAGCAGTGCTGAACATTTCACATTGATATATATGGTCTAGATGGAGTGTTACGCTTTCTTGAAAGGTAAACCTGTGGAAGACAAACGGGTGCATGCAGTATTTTTTCGCCAAGAAAAAACAATATAAAAAAAAAACGACAACACTGTCTTCGATAGCTCCCTTCCCTCTTTTTGGAATTTCAGAACGCATTTTGTCTTTAAAAAGTAAGGAAACATGGTTCCCAAGGAAATAACATCTGTGAGCTGAAGGTATGCAGCGTATATTGTCCTAGAGAGGTTCTACCTAGACGTAGTTAACAACATTAAAGACACCAACAAAGCAGAAGATCTAACAAGTTGGCAGTGGCGTAGGCAGGGTAGGGGGGGGGGGGTTAGGTATATATATATATATATATTTATATATATACCCCTTGGTATATATATAAAGTATGAGGGAGGGGTGCAAATCGAAAGTCTGAGGGGGGTGCAAATCGAAAGCTTGTCCCCGGGTAAAAATTGGAACCCCCCCCCCCCCCTTGAGACGATCCTGGCTACGCCACTGAAGTTTGGGAAACTTCAATACCAGATGTGATCAGACTTGCCAGCTTGAATAAAAACAGAAACAGGCCTAACCTGCGCAATACTTTCTTTAAGACCAAGCCTAAGCACAGTGTGACTTGCAGACATCCAAGGTCTGAGCATTGGCACCAGCTAGACGTGATACTGGCAAGACACGACGACATGAGAAGTTCCCTGCTAACTCGCAGCTTTCACAAAGATGTCATTTTTGTTAATGTTACATTGGGTAAAATCTTAGTATAGCGTCGTAAATTCCAACGTAGCTAGTAATGTGCGATGAAGGTAACTAATGAATATTTCTTTCATTTGGCCATATTTATGTCATATTTTACATAATATAACAGATAATTGAATAACAAATCACAATCCAAGACCAAACCAGTCATAAATATCCTGGAATTAACTTTAAACTACCCCGTTCGAGACAACAATGAGTAAATACAAGCAGCGGCCATGTTTCAAAAACAATAAATTGTCTATTCGCATGTCTTTTGTGTTGATTTTGTGGTTTAATATGATTGTTTTGTATTGTTTTAATATATGCCTGGGGGTCGTCCATAAATGACGTCACACTCGTAGGGGGGAGGGGGGGTCCGTAATTTTGTGACGTTGTGTGATGAGGGGGAGGGGGGGGGGTTCAGGTGGTGCGACGTCACACTTTTGCATTTTAAAAAAGCAATGTTAGAAAACGAATTTTAGACGTTATTTTGCGTTTTAGAAAACTGTTTTAATACATTGTAATAACAATTGATTAAAATACTCTATTTTGACAGAGTTCAGACAAGATTTTGGAAAAATACAGCTGTTTAAAAACAATTCAACTGCAATTTTGAGGGGGGGGGGGGGGTAAAAATCATCAAAAAAGCGTGACGTCATTAATGGATGACCCCCTGTATAGTAATTTTTTTTTAATATAGTTGACATGAATGACTAATAAACCTTTTTAGACTTAATAGTGTGCATCCAAGACCATAACAATTGTTGGGAGGTCGAACTTTTGAACACTTTATTTGCAGTAAGCAAATCAATATTAGATCGCTTATAAATGACGTCGCTCTTAAGATAGTAATGACAGCGTGCATTATTACAGAGCAAACATATGAACATATTGTTTCAGATAGAAATTGTGATTTGTGGTGGGGAGAGGTTGAGTAGAACTCAGCGTTGTGATTTTGGAGACGCGTCTTTCATTGGTGATCCATTTTCTCAGTGGGGACGATAGAACTATTAAGAAGGGTCAAGAAATGTAAAAAGCATGTGAGTCTCATTTCTCGAACCCCACCTTTTCATTCCCCCACTTAGCACATCGTCACCGAGTTAACGCTCACACGTGACGTCATGTACCGGTACCGCCGACCGTTAGGCTAATTTTACAGAAAAAAAACAAGCACTGCCTTTTTGACGCTTTTGCGACGTTTAATTTGATTACATAAGTTGGTGTTCATTAAACAGCCCCTAACACACAGAGTTTCTTCCAGGCATCTCTTCGGGGGGGGGGGGGGGGCTTTGCCCTCCCGAAAAATTTTTACCGCCCCCCGAACGAAATGAAATTTATATAATTTATATAGAAAATATATACTTTTAACAGTGTTCGCCCCCCCCCCCCCGAGGAAAGTCTACCGCCCCCCCCCCCCCCGAAAATTTCAAGTGCCCCCCCCCCCTCCGGAGAAAAAAGTCTGGAAGAAACACTGCTAACACATCTATCACTCGTCCATTTAAACGTACGTAGTTATTTCTGCAAGCTTGCTGTCTTGAGACTTTCGGCCCTTTAAAAATGTATTAAGCTCTCACCGTATAAAACTAGACTACCCATATTAAGCTCCAAAAGAAGCTTGGTGAAAACAGGATGGCCGTCCGATTTTGAAGCTGCTCTGCGCTTTATAAAAAGCACAATAAACGATAAGATGACACTTATATTAAAGTAAATTATAGTTCTGAATCTTGATACATTAAAAGTGATATTCGGAAATTAAGAGCCAGACAGTCAACATGATATTTCAATTTAAGTACAAGAAAATAAATTTCCTCAAACCTTGGAACATTACTAAATTTTCGCGCAGTTTAGCGAAATTGAATTTAAGTATTTACGTCATCTTACAAAGCGCGATAGCCTACTGGTGCTCTAACGCGGCCCTTGCTAATGGCCGTATTCCTAACGCCCCGCATTAGACGCGGCTTATTCGTCGGCATGCATTTGGTGGCAAGCCTTTTTGACGGGGATAATGTGTTGATGCCGTTTTGCTAAATGTCTTAAACTAGCAGGCTTGCAACATTTGTGATGATTCGTTTTAAGCAAGGTATACGTATACTAATGCTTATTTATCGTTATTTTGATTGAACAAAGCATTATAGAGGTTCTCCATCAATCACCTAGGTATTTTTACCCGTTCACCTCCTTTCCTGGGCATAGTGCTGACCACACTATCTCTTCATATGCCGAGGTCATAGAAACAAGTGAACTCTACTTCACTTGCCCCATAGACCGTCAGGTTTGAAAGGGGAACTTTTTTTACTTTTTCACCTCCTTTCATGAGACCGAAACGTCATAAATTGCGGAGCCGCCTGAGTTGACGTCACAAATCTTCACTCACTCCCGTAGCAAATCATATGTGACATCATTTATGGACAACCCCATATCACTCACTTGGGTACTTGATATTGACATTTTGACAACAAAGAATAACCAAAATGTGTCTGGCAGGTGGAGACTTGCGATCGACCATAATGACAACACGCACTTAAGGGGTGGAGTGGCTGATTATTTTAGATGATGTTTTATAAGGGAAGCTGGTGGATAATACATTTTGTCTCTCTGTATATATAAATGATGACAAACATTTATTGTTGTCAAAATTATGGCTAGAGATCTTAGATAAGTCAGAGCGAAGCGTAATTTTTTACATTAGGGGTCATCCATAAATGACGTCACGCTTTTTTGACGATTTTTACCTCCCCCCTTCCCCTCCGTCACACGTCGTCACAAAAAGCCAGACCCCCCCCCTAAAATGACGCCACACCTCAACCTACAACCCCCCTCAAAATTGCAGTTGAATGTTTTTAAAACATCGATATTTTTCCAAAATCTTGTCTAAATTATTACAATTTATTAAAACAGTTATCTAAAACGCGAAATAACGTCTAAAATTCGTTTTCTAACATTGCTTTTTTATAATGCAAAAATGTGACGTCGCAACATCTGAACCCCTCCCCCTCATCACACATCGTCACAAAATTACGGACACCCCCCCTACGAGTGTGACGTCATTTATGGATGACCCCTTATGACTGGTTGTGAAATTGACAACAAAAATATGACGGAGGTTGGGGTTTAATTAAGGTAAAGAGAAGTAAAAAAAATGTCATAAGTTACGATAGAATCACTAAAAAAAAACCTGCAATGAAAATAGTGAACATTCAAACAATAAGAAACAAGTAATTAAAAAAAAGTCTAGTGACAATTTTAGCGCAATTTCCTTACGTTATCTAAAAATAGCTCTGTCGTAGCGTAAATCAACAGCAGGGTTAGTAAAACCATTGGTTAGTTATTAAAACGTTTTTTATTAAATTTTTTTTCAGTATTTTACATGTTTTATTTACAATAGAGTAACTTGACTAAAAACCATTGCGCGCCTAGCTACCGAGCGTGATGTCGCAGATATTGAACGTGATGACGCGTGTGGTGTGGTTGCATAAAATGCCTACTAATTCGTTCCAAATTTTAATTAATTAAATTTTTTTTTTTGACCAAACGAAAGGATATTTTTGAAAACTTTCTTCGGCAATATTGTTCTAAATTATAGCAGGAATCGATTGGTGCATGTTTCAAGTCGCTAAGTGGTCTGGTTGCCGAGATATGGGCCAAAAACTGAATTTTTCCGAGGTTTTTTGGCTTTTCCGGGAAATACATGAAAGAAACCCGGAATTTTTATGGCCTATGTTCATCCTCGTAACTTGCTTAACATAATTGTTTTTGTAACTAGTCATCGATATTGCTTCGTTGAGGAGGAGATACGACTTAAAGCTGCGGACACACATCCATACATTCATCCATCCATTCCCAGAAATGACGAGTTAATAAACGCAATTCTCCAGAATGGAAATTGCGCTAAAAACTATATAGTAATAGTAAGATCAAATAAACATTAGTAAAAAAAAAACGTGATTTAAAACATGGTTACAAGTTGCATCTCACAATGCTTCTAGAATTAATAAAGTTGTTTGTTAGGAGATTTAGTTTTTAAAGAGCAGAATTTTAAAAAAAAATGCTTTGTAATACGGACTATACAACAAGACAATCATATTTAAATACATTTTCATACGAATAGAAATGAAAGGGAAGCTACTCTAAATAACATTTTTCTTAAGATGGCTGCTTTTTTAATAGCAAATTTACTATCTCGAACAGGGTTGATAAAAATTAATTTCAGGATATTTAAATTGATTTAACCATAAATGGTGATCTATTATTCAATTATTTATAATATTTTATCAAAATATACGAAAATATACTCATATTTAATGATTTAATGACATATTCATTAATTCACTCTCTCCCACATTACTAGTTATGGCCGAATTTACGACGCTAAACTAAGATTTTACCTTACATTGTATCAAACCGGGGGACATAACTCAATTAATCACAACACATAGTTTTACATAGTTCCTTCCCTTTATTGATAAAAATGTGTTGCCGAGTTGTGATAATCACGTGACTGGTGAACACGAGCGAGCTCCTCGGCTGGCTTAGTCATTGGCCTGTGCTGTGTTTGATCCTGCTGTTAAATTTTGTTGGGTGATTAAAGGTTGTGTGTGAATACTTTTCACTAAATTACTGGATTAATGATCAATATCGATTCGTTGGATTTTGAATAAAACATTTCATTTTAAAATATTCTGTGATACAAATTAAGCGGGATCGTGGAATACAAAATGGCGAATTTTACAGAATGTTTTCATGTGAGCGTCCCCGATTTGGATCACCGGCTGACCGACAACGTGGACATACTTTACACCACAACAGCCGGGTTTATCCTGATCGACGTTTTGACGGTCGTGTTCAACGTGGTGGTCGTGGTGGCTATGGTCAAACAGATGCTGCTCGACCGTTCTCGCCAGAGCTTCGGACCAGCCACCAACAACTGTATCAACAAGCTGCTGATGGTGTCACTGGCCTCATCAGACACCGTGCTAGGGCTTTTCCTGATGCCGCTGTGTGTGATCGAGGTCCGGAACAACGGCAGGTGGGTTATCGGACCTGGCTGGTGCAAGTTCCGGTACGTCATCGACAACTTCCTGTGCAGCGTGTCCAGCTTCCACATCCTGTCTCTGGCACTTGACCGCTACCTGGCCATCTGCCTGCCGCTCAAGCACCGGCTCCTGACGATAAAAACCGGGTACCTTCTGGTCGCGCTGACCTGGGCGGTGCCAGCTTTGTTGATCTTCTCCTGGACATCCCAGGAACTGGACGAACTGAACGTTTGTCTGCAAGCCCACCAGCTCTGCGGAAGTTTCCTCTTCAAGCCTGTCTTTATCGTCGGTTTTGCCTGTATTTTCTTCATTCCTTTTATTATAGTCTACGTCTTGTACTGTCTAATCCTCAGGTCGATCTATACACGAATGAAGCAGCCCAAAAGAAGAGCTGACACAAGGAATATCAAGTTTTCTATACAATCTTCAAGATTTAGAGTCAATCAATCGATTTCTAATCGATCATCGACTCCAGATATAAGACAATCTGAAGAAGAAATCTCAACCGTATCCATCACCCAAATCCAGACAATATCCACAGCGTCAGGGTCGACCTCCAGCACCACCAACTCAGGTTCGAATCTGACCAAGAACATGAAAGCCTACAGGACTATCGGGATAGTTCTCGTCTGCTTCACCGTCTGCTGGACGCCGGCCTGGGTTCTGGTGCTGGGGTTCATGACCACCAACCTCAGCACACCCTTCTGGTTGACTATCTTCTGCAACTGGTTCTCCTACCTTAACTCCACCGTCAACCCGCTGCTCTACTGCTTCAACAGGTCCGTCAGAAAGGCCGTTAGGTCCCTGTTCTGGTGTAAACGTAAGGTGTAAATGGAAAGGGAAAGTGTAAATCATAATGTAATGTGTAAATAAAAAATACGACGCTTAAATCTAAATGTGACGTGAAAATCAAATAGGAATGTGTAAATCAACATGGGACGTGTCAATGAATATGGGTCGTGGCAATCAAAATGTCAAATGTGAATGAAAACTACAAGTTTATTTTTAAGAATTCAGATGTAAATCAAAACAATATACTCTACGATTTGAGCAGATCTGAAAGTATGCCTAATTTAAACAGCAACCCTGCCGTTACATCTTAACTACAACTCATCAAGTTGATAATTTGAATCCCTGCTTGTTTGTATTTTACTACCAAAATTCTCAATATCAGTCAGTTGATAGACAATATTTGTGCTTAGGTAGAGTAGTTATTGTATCTTAATTTGAAATGGAAAGAAGATGAATAGAAATGTGTAAAAAAAAGTGTCTAAGACGTAAGGTAATTTTTAAATTGTTTTGTAGAATTTTAAAAAATTTAAAAATTAGAAAGGCACTTTGAATTTTTATACATATTTATTGAATTACGTAAATGTAGAAGCTTGTCATATAATTACAACAAAACACAATTATGGAATTTATTGTACAATCTAATAAAGACATAAATGTTATTTAAGAATAAGAAATCTTTCAAATCAACAAATATTGGATATTTTTAAATAAATTCTATCAACTACGAGCAGAACAACAGACAAACAGACAAACCTGCAGCCAAAAAAATTAAAAAATAAACTTCTCTACATCCAAACAGCACAACACAATCCAGCCACAGACAGATTAGACTCGTCTCAAAGAAATGGCAACAATTTTAATTTTATTCGCCTATACTTTGTTCCACCGTTACTCACATGCAATGAAAACATTGCACAGTTAGCAAAACATTATCTACAACCTAACTAAATAAATCTTACAACTTAACCAAAGCTAACACACTTGCTCTGCTACGATCACACAAATAACAACCACATAACCACATTTCCTAAACCATAACCACATCCACACAAACAACCACATAGCCACACGTTCTCAACCATAACAACATCCACACAAATTACAACCACATAACCATTCTTCCCCAGCCATCACAACATCCACACAAATAACAACCCTATAGCCACACTTCCTCAGCCATCACAACATCCACACAAATAACAACCACATAGCCACACTTCCTCAGCCATCACAACATCCACACAAATAACAACCACATAGCCACACTTCCTCAGCCATCACAACATCCACAAAAAAACAACCACATAGCCACACTTCCTCAGCCACACCAGCGTCAAGCCTCAATCCCCCAGCAGCAAGTTGAAGTTGTAGAACGACGTACGACCTTTGACGGTGAAATGGTCGCCTTGTGTGGACAGTGCGTCATCGGTTTGACCAAAGTATTCAACGAAGCCACGTTCTCGTAGCTTGGTTAATGTCTAGAAGTGGGGAGAAGATTCTCAAATTACACTGTGCTACGGGTTGAGAGGTAAATAAAATAGGTACTGTGGCGGTATAGACACTTTCGCACAGATATAGACATAGACATAGAGAGATGATTTACTGTTACAGGAACTAACAAAATATTAAAATCTCACGGTAAGGAATCGTCCATAAATGTCGTCACACTCGTAGGGGTGAGGGGAGGGGTCCGTAATTTTGTGACGGTGTGTGATGAGGGGGAGGGGGGGGTTAAGATGGTGTGGCGTCACTTTTTTGCATTATAAAAAAGCAATGTTAGAAAACGAGTTTTAGCCGTTATTTCGCGTTTTAGATAGCGTTTTTAATAATTGTAATAGGAATTGATCAAAATATCGATGTTTTAAGCAATATTCAACAGCAATTTTGAGGGGGGTGGTAGGCTGAGGTGTGATGTCATTTTAGGGGGGGGGGTCTGGCTTTTTGTGATGACGTGTGACGGAGGAAGGGGGGGGGGAGGTAAAAATCGTAAAAAAAAAGCGTGACGTAATTTATGGATGACCCCTAATGGAGACACATCTAAAAGCTATATTTTAGGGTGAAGGCGCGAGTTAAGCTCTCATGTATGTCATGTAGTTGTAGTTACGTCACTTCCTGTCCCCAGTCCAACACAACTCATTTAATATTGTTTTCTTTGGTAAAAGAGTATCTGACAGGTGACTTTAGAATTAGCTAGAGGCAGGTTACGTGTTAGTGAGGGAATATGATGGAGAGAGAAAGGGAGAGAAGGAAACGAAGAGAGTAATGGAATGAAAGGAAAGTTCAAGTAATGAGAGATTGGTATTAACATTAGGAGAGAGTGGGGAAAGGAGAGACTTTAACAGAGAAATGAAATGAGATGATGTTGGGGAGAGTGTGATATGATTGAAAAAAAAAAATCGATTGGTGAGATGCGTTACCCTGTAAAAGATGACGTAATCCTCTTTGTGTGGGTGGGTGGGGTAGAGGTTGAACCCCAGCAGCAGGTGACGAATCTGGCGCCACGCCCCTGTCTCCAGGATGTTGTCTAGCACCACCCACAGGTTGGACTTGATGTCAATTTTCACCACGTCCAGAATTTTCTGGAAAATACAGGAGGATTTTAGTTTTAAGCAATGTTCGTCACAATTTTCAACACGTCAATAATGTTTTGGAAAATACCGGATGATTTTAAGTAATGTTCGTCAAATCTTCAACATGTTTAGAACTAACTGCTGTGACAAAAAGCATACCAGTATTAATCCTTACTGACAGACAAACCCCTCCCACTCGCCCTGCCCACACCCTCTCGCCCCAATCAGTAATATATTAAGTTGTTATATCTCTAGCTATGTGTAGTCTTGTGGTGTTGGGTGATTAGCATACCCTGTAGTTTTGTTTATGTCTAGAGCTCTAATCACTACCCAAATAATGAAATCTTTGGAACTATACATCAAGCCTTGCAACTTAGTAACTATAATTAGTATTAAACTGCGTAAAAATATTTTAAGTCTCACTAATGTTTACTACACAATTAAAACAATTTAGTCAAGTGTAGAACATTACTCAGTTTTTAACGACGAACGACGAACTAGCCTGTACAGCTAACAATAAAATACAAACGTCATACTCCGATGAAATACATTGGGAACTTCCATACTTCTCTGAGTTCTAAGACAACTATGTAAATGTCCATAAAACAAAATAAGATTATAAGTTATCATCCATTGTGCACTTACATTCTGTTGCCTTAGCATCTCCATGATTGACTTTAAGGTTCTCAACTTCCACGGCCCGTCCCCCTTGTCCGTCTGATTCACGCCTGCTCCTCTTCTGGTCGGCATGAAGACGTTGGTGTTCAGTGGCCCCACCCCCAGGTCGTAGAACTTCACGGTCTTGTTGTGGGTGTGGTCCGTCATATTTGTGCTGGGGACAGATCAAAGTAGGATGGTAGTCGTAACAAAGAGTCTTGCCTGAACAAATTATATTATTTTAGTATTATAGCCAAAACGTGACCAGCACAAATCAATGACACATAACAACACAAATCAATGACACATACTAACACAAATCAATGACATATAACAACTCAAATCAATCACACATAATAACACAAATCAATCACACATAACCAACATTTGACAAACACTAACGATACCTGGGGTCAAAAGATCTCACATCACATCCCAACCTTCCAAAACTGTCTTCAAACTGGAAATTATTTCGTACCCTGAAATCACACGGAATGTTACATTGTTGAACATTGTTACATTGTATCCGTACGTATCTCAAAGCTAGAACTAAAGTTCAGATCGGCCATCAAAATAACTGCAGCGATAAAGTTGAATTCAATACCTTTTTCAGTATACAATTTTTACCTTAGCACAAAACATGTACCAAACTAAAACTAAAAATCATGTTTAGGTAAATGCATACTGCATTGTTAGCATTAGTTTGTTCATAATTTTATACCCAATTGTATTCCCAGCCCGTGAGCGTTAGACATTATTCATCACAAGGACAAATACAAAAACTTACCCAAATGAATACACAAGACAGGGCGCTTTTATTTCCAAATTCTTGTCTTTACAAAACACCCAGTTGTCGAAATTACCCAAAATCTTGCATAAATATTCGTCTTCAGTTGGGCTAATGTACCTACCATGGCAATACATGCAACATCGGATTATAATATATATATATATATATATATATATATATATATATATATATATATATATATATATATATATATTAATGCATGAATATATAAATCAAAATTGGTGCAGAAACGTATATATTATAGATAGAGGCAATATATACAACATTTATTTGTATTGATAACGCAAAAAGTATAACATAACTATATTCAATAATTAGTTTTTGACACTAACAGCTGTAACTAGGCCAATTAACATTACTGTCAAGTTTCAACAGAAAAACTTGCCATCTAATCATGGCTGTCGCCTCAAACCACAACTGTAATTAGGCCAATTAACATTACTGTCAAGTCTCAACTGAAACACTTGCCATCTAACATTACTGTCAAGTTTCAACTGAAAAACTTGCCATTTAATCATGGCGGCCGCCTCATACCATAACTGTACCGAGTGGATCTTGTCAGGGGACGCCCTCACTGTCCCGTCCCCAAACCTTGTACTATAGTTGATCAGCAGCTCTGAAATTAAAACAATTAACTTGATTAATCACTGGGTGACAGGATTTCCAGAACTAAAGTTATAAATAGGATGTTTTGGAAACATTTTGGTTTTTAATTTAACGTAAACAGCTTTTATCTTTTCTTCATGCAGTTACTAGATTTCAATAAAGACTTATATCGGGACTAAGCATTTGAACACATAAGATGAATTTTTAATCAAAAACTTATAAAAATCCACTTTTAATCATTGACTTTCTAAATGTAACTGTATTTTAACTGAGCATTGATTTTTCGCTTTTGCCGAAACATTAAATAAAACCATGTTTTTAAATGCAAATCTACTCGCCATGGTAAAGGTTACTGTTGTGAATTTAAATTGACTGGTTGTTTATATATGTAGATTCACATTTAATAGCAGGTTGCATTGCTTAAAATTGTTAACAGGTAATATTTGGGAAAAACGAAAACTAATTTTTTTTAATTAAACGGCTAAAGGATTAAATAGAGCTAACACGGGTGACAGCCTGCAGAGAATCCACCACACCTACAAACAATCCACCACGCCTACAAACAATCCACCACACCTACAAACAATCCACCACGCCTACAAACAATCCACCACGCCTACAAACAATCCACCACACATACAAACAATCCACCACGCCTACAAACAATCCACCACACATACAAACAATCCACCACGCCTACAAACAATCCACCACACCTACAAACAATCCACTATACATAAAAACATTCCACTACACTTACAAACAATCCACCACACCTACAAACAATCCACCACACCTACAAATAATCCACCACGCCTACAAACAATCCACCACACATACAACCAATCCACCACGCCTACAAACAATCCACCACACCTACAAACAATCCATCATAACTACAACCAATCCACCACACCTACAAACAATCCATCATAACTACAACCAATCCACCACACCTACAAACAATCCACCACAACTACAAACAATCCACCATACCTACAAACAATCCATCATAACTACAACCAATCCACCACACCTACAAACAATCCACCACGCATACAAACAATCCACCACGCCTACAAACAATCCACCACACCTACAACCAATCCACCACACATACAAACAATCCACCATACCTACAAACAATCCACCACGCCTACAAACAATCCATCATAACTACAACCAATCCACCACACCTACAACCAATCCACCACACCTACAACCAATCCACCACACCTACAACCAATCCACCACACCTACAATCCACTATTCCTACAATCCACCCTACCTAAAGCTCCTTTATAGTTGCGCCTCATCTTGAAATAGTTTCCCGCCTTCTGCCTCCCCCAATCCTCTCGTCTGCCGACGTCGAGTGCAGCTAAGTGCAATACCAGCATTAATGCACACACCCCAACCACAATCGTCACGAAGGCCATTTTCCTTATAACGGACTTGATCAACTTAACGGTAGACCTTTATCAATAGAAAAACAAGGAAGACAAATAAAACCATAACCTAAAAAATAAAAACTGTAGGGCCTATGATTCTACAGAACCTATCATAATTTTGTTTAAATTAATTAACCATGACCATCTTCAAGATGTATTAAGAACTTTATATATTGAATTATTCGCGAATGGTATATAAGATTTTTAAAGAATGTTAATTGATCACTTTTAACGAAAAAATATTATTCGTGAATGTATTCGGAACGCCAATAGCGAACTTGATATATTAAATAATCTGCTCATGTAAATCGATTACTTTTCTCTTACTTGACAGATCTATAATTTTATGTTGTAGTTCTTGAAACGATATTTCTAAAAGAACGGCAGTACGTAACGTGGAAGTTACAATAATTATGTGAGACGAAACAATAGTTGGAGACAAACGGTGGCCCGGCAGACTTAAGAGTTTCTTTAATTAAATGATTTCTTTAATTAATTGATTTCGGCTCTCATTAATGAAGTTGCTATTGAGAAAAGAGTTATGTAGCTTCAACAGGTTAACTATCAGGGCTGAAACAATTGACTGCCAGCCACCAATGGTTTACAGATTTTATAAAATGGCTCTGTAAAAACAAAAAAAAATGTATAAAATTCTCAAGGAACATTTTAGTACGAGCAGGACACTGACCTGTCCAACATGATGGTTCCAGAATTGTCATCAGAGTTTTAGTTGGTCATTTGTGGTGGTGGAGCTGCCTTTACAAGATACAGCATGATGTTGGTGATTGACACGTGACCTAGGAGACCTAATATAAGACTGGAGGTTAGCTATCAAAGTTATCAACATGGGTTTTGTTTCTTTTTCAGGATGATATAGTATTAGAACCTATATTGTTTCTTCATGATAATATAGTATCTAAGTTATTTCGTTAGGGTAATATACTACCACATTTGTTGTATTCTTCCGAAAATATAGTACCCATATTGTTTCCTGGAAAGTATAGTACCTATGTTTTTTCATTCAGGATCATATAGTACATATGATGTTTATTCAAGATAATATAGTACCTAAGCTAGTTCTTCAGGATAACATAGTACCGATGTTGATTCTTCAGTGCACTGCTGTTTCTTCCAAATTGTATGGTCGTTAAAAAAGCTAAAAACCAGGAATTATGTAAAGTTTGGTGTCTCGACCAAGGATAGATTAGCAATACCAGTAACATATACTTGCTAAGATCTTTTCTGAGATCGTTAAAATACATACAATTTATCATCAAATTATCAGCATTGAGCATACACACTAGAACATCCATTTTATCCAATAACACCTAAACACTAACAGTTCTACCCCATCAAATCTACAAAACAACCCACTAAACCTCTGCACTAAGGCAACTCTTACAAATCAGTCAAAGCCGAAGGTCATTAAACAAGTTACGTATTGATTTGACAGAGATCTGTGCAGATTTTAAATCAAGCTAAATAGGCCTACGTACCTTCATTTTCAGTTTGGTGTATACAATCTAGATGTAGAGTCTAGGCCTAGACATTGATCAGTAAAGACCTAGATAAAAACGAATAAACATCAAACACTCATAATTTGTTAAAACAAATGAATTAAAATCACCTACGTGGATATGGTGATTTTCGAAATGCTTGTCGAACTGAACTATAAAATATAGCAGAACTTCAAAGATCAACTCAAGTTGGTGTGTAATGATTGTAGTCAGCATCACTCACATTGTGTGCAGGACTGTGTTCACGTTTCTTTATTTAGTGGTGCGCATATCTAGAGGTAATTTTTTATGAAACTTGTTTTGGCATGCATCATTTTTACAAGCTTTTATTTAACTCACTTCCTCTGTCGTCAGTCGTCAGTCGTCAGTCTAGACGGAAACGCAGGAGTGAAAATTCGGACAGTTCTACTTGACCGATACGATTCAAAGTTAGCACGTGGGTCAAGACATGAAGACAATGCAATCTGAAACTAAATTTGACTTAATTGGATGCCTAATTAATTTTTTATGAATTAATTAAAATTTGGACCGAATTAGTAGGCATGTCTAGCCAACCACACCACACGCGTCATCACCTTCAATAGCTTCAATGGCTGCGTTCAAAAACCATTGCGCGCCTACTGAACGTGATGTTCAGTAGGCGCGCAATGGTTTTTAGTCATGTAACTCTATTGTAAATAAAACATGTAAAGTACTGAAAAAAAAAAATTCATAAAAAACGTTTTAATAACAAGCTTTTATGTAATGATGCACTAAAAAGTAGAAAATAAATTATAGACTACTATTTAAATAACTATAAAGAAAAGCGTGGGTGTCTTCCTTAACATTAGTAAAGGTATCCAATAGATACTAAAGTGACCCACGCTTTTCTTTATAGTTATTTAAATAGTAGTCTATAATTTATTTTCTACTTTTTAGTGCATCATTACATAAAAGCTTGTTATTAAAACGTTTTTTATGAATTTTTTTTTTATGTTTTTTTAAATAGATTTTACTGCAACCACAATTATAAAGTCGAATGTTCTTATGATAATTTCAGATATAGCAAACTTTTTATATTCTAACACAAAATTTAATACAGAACCATGACTAAAAAACATAACAAAACAACCAAATACACTACAATACATATTAACACACTATCCTTAAAAGTTCTAAATTATCCTTAAAACTAAATAATACTCGTTTGATGCAAATTACACTGGAAGTACATGTCGCATATTTAATAAAATTTGTAAATAGTAGTCGGTTTTGCGTTTGGATTGCCATTAGAGCTAGTCTGAAATAAAGAGTCATGAGAAAAAGCGACGCAGAGTGTTTAAACAAAGGTTTGATTGTTAGATACATTTAACCTTATCGTGTGCTTTAAAGCTATATTTTACATTTCATTTCGTTTGAAGCTGAATATGACGATAATTGCATGTGATGAAAATAATATCGATAATTATGAATAATTAGCTAGCGATAACCTGCTGTTTACACACCAAACAATTTGATGGTCAGTGTGTTTACTACAGGTCAATAACGCGGCTTAAACAATTGTTAAAATTCACCATAATCAGCAAGTGAAAAATTGCTGACATCATTAATGTAATTTTTACTTTCTCGTATATACGAAGTATAGAGAAAGTATTCTAATCGTGCAAAAAAAAAAATCGAGATTTTTACAAATCTCGACGTTTTACACCTCACTGATACGGAAAAACATAATTTTGCAATCTTGTCCGTATGTCTGGGTGTCTGTCTGTGTGTGTGTGTGTGTCTGTGTGTGTGTCTGTATGTATGTAAACACGATTACTTGAGTACCGTAACAGCTAGGTTGATGAAATTTCATATATAAGTATTTTATCAAAGTCGTAGATCCGTATCAACTTTTGAGCGATTTCCGATAACCGGAAGTGGTACTTTTTCTACTTTGAATTGTCCAAAAGCCTATAACTTGAGTACTATTTCAGATAGATTCATGACATTTCACATGTAAGTAAAAAATCTAATTCTCTACCTTCTGTCAAATTTTGAGTGATTTCTGTTGACCGGAAGTTTTAATTTACGCTATTTCCGATTTCTCAAAAAACGCATGTGAATTTATAAAGTACTAATAATATTGCGCACTATTATGCACATTTTATTAGGCGTTCACTTGGTGTGCAATTCTTTTTTTTTTACGAGATTCCATTCTATTATAAAAAGTTTAAGTAATTAAAAATGGATTACAATTAATATTGTCTATGTCCTGAGTTGTCATCCCTCGTAGTTTTATAGTTGAATATTCGAAAAAGTTTAGGGGAGATCACTCCCAGTTTATTTACTATCTAGTTTATACGAAGTATAGAGAAAGTCTTGTAATCGTGCAAAAAAATAATAAACGAGATTTTTGGAAATCTCGACGTTTTACACCTCACTGATACGGAAAAACATAATTTTGCAATCTTGTCCGTATGTCTGTGTGTGTGTGTGTCTGTGTGTGTGTATACACGATAACTTGAGTACCGTTACAGCTAGGTTGATAAAATTTCATATATAAGTATTTTATCAAAGTCGTAGATCCGTATCAACTTTTGAGCGATTTCAGATAACCGGAAGTGGAACTTTTTCTACTTTGAATTTTTCAAAAGCCTATAACTTGAGTACTATTTCAGATAGATAAATGAAATTTCACATGTAAGTAAAATATCTAATTTTCTACCTTCTGTCAAATTTTGAGTAATTTCCGTTGACCGGAAGTAGTAATTTACGCTATTTTCGATTTCTCAAAAAAACGCATGTGAATTTATAAAGTACTAATAATATTGAACATCTTTATTTGGCGTTCGCTTGGTGCGCAATTCTTTTTTCTATGAGATTCTATTCTATTTTTAAAAGTTTAAGTATTTAAAATGGATTAAAAAAAATAACTTTATCCCGAGTTCCCATCCCCGGTTGTTTTATATAAGAATATTCGAGAAAGTTTAGGGGAGATCACTCCCGGTTTATTTTTAAATGAATCAGCAAATGATTGTAGCCCTACAAAGGCCTGTAAAGGTCTCATGTTTAGTTAGAGAAATCTGTTTATTTAAATCATAGGACAAACTTATTTCTAAAAATAAAATTGACCTTAAAAGTAAGGATATTTGAATTGGTCAGCTGTGTTATTTTATTGTGGTGGATCAAGACATACTGGTTCACAAAATGATGGAGTGGGGGGTGGGGGTGGGGGGGGGGTAGAGAGTTGTAGACCATGTAGGGGTCTGTAACTCAGTTCTATATTTTCCAAAGTTCTCCCATGTTGGGATAGTATGGTCTTGAACTGAAAGATTTTTTTTAACCAGAATCAGACGCGATTTGATCGTTTGGCTGGTCACGTGAACACCTGATTGGTCATGTGACCACCTGTTTTGTCATGCTTTCAACTACTGCCATTGTATCTGGCACTAGACGCCGTGTTAAAAATGTTTTGTTCGTGTGTTTTGTTTCTATGGTAAAGGGCTAATTGTCTGAACAAACGTCAAACAAAGTCAGCGATTAAAATCAGGTGCGCCATTGAACTGTATTCAACATAAAGAGTTTAGAACTAAGGTTTGCTTTAGCACTTTGAAATACATCTGTGTCGTTGGATTCTGTAATCGTGTTTTGATTTTAACTGAGTGTTATCAACTAATGTGAGTTCTAGACATGTGGCATATCATAATTAAAGATTCGCGCAATGACAGACGCTTTTAATTAGTTTTTTTTTTAATTTATAGAGATTTGACAACAACTTTAAAATCTGTATTGAAAAGATTTTATGAATAAGAGTTGCGAAAGGACATAATTTTAAATCTTGTCAGATAACAGAAATGTCTACCTTCGATTGTCTCAACTTCAGTGAGTATCTCGCCCTGGAGGTTCAGGGTTCTCATATGACAGAGGTGTACACCTCGCTAACAGCTTTCTGTGTTGCCATAGCAACGTTCACTGTGGCAGCTAACCTGATCGTCATCACCGCGCTGATCCACTCAAAACGTCGAGGTTCGAACCCACCGGACTCCAGGAACAACAACAACAGCTGCTTGACCAAGCTGTTAATGACGTCATTGGCGTTCTCTGACCTGATGCTGGGGGCGACGATAATGCCGCTGGAGTCGGCAGAGCTGTTGAACAGGGGGAAGTTGAAGTTCGGCAGTGTGCTGTGTGCGTTGAGGGTCAACATGAACAATGTGTTGTGTGCGGTGTCTGTGCTGCATATTTTCTCAATGGCCTTAGACCGACTTGTGGCCGTGTGTAGATCCCTGCTGTACCGGCAACTCTCAAAGACAACTGGGTACGTCATGATATCTTTATCGTGGGGTGTTCCCCTTGTGTTTATGTTTATACCTGCTATGATCGTGTGGGATTTTAACACCGACAGCCAACAATGTTATATTTATAATTTCCACTGCGGAGCCCCGTTTAAAGAACTTGTACAGGTAGTGTTCTCTACTATTGTGTATTACGTGTCATTTTCTGCCACCTACGTCATGTATGTCATTGTGCTGTGGAAAATTCAAAAGTTCCACAAACGGAAGGAGAGATTTGCTAAAAATTTGAACGAAAAATCAAACGAGAGAATCTACACAGATAAGAACTTGAATCCCGGTGGTGGAAACCTTTGAGGAATGGTTCGAAAAACGTTTAGAGGATTGTGTGGATTATGTACAGCAGTGGATGGTGGAAGTGGTGGACATTTTCAAGATAGAAATACAGTGGAAAATGTTATGGACAATGGTGGAAGGGCTCAAGTCACTAATAACGTCAAGAAACAAGATGAAGTTACTAGTAACGTCAACAATGTAGCCTTGAAGGAGCGGTGTGATTCAGACCATGTCCAACATGCCTCAACCTCCACTGTCAATTGTGAAGCGGATTCAATTTTTGTATTAACGTGCAGCAGGCAGATATTTAATTCTGATAGCACTCTTATAAGTAGGGAACACACACCAGGTTGTGACGTCACACCGGCAATCTACTCACACACACCATTTCCTGACGTCACACCCACAATCTACTCACACACACCACACCCTGATGCCACACACACAATCTACTCACACACACCACACCCTGATGCCACACCCACAATCAACTTACGCCCCAAGGCCGCTGTCTCGGCCAAGCGAAACTTCCGAGCATTCCGAACAATCGGCTACGTGTTGTTGTGTTTCACCATCAGCTGGTCGCCGTCTGTCTGCACCGTGTCCATCCTAACCTCTAGCGACATTCTGATCCCTAGCTGGGTGTTCTGGACCGTTAGTTTGATGTCGTACATCAGTTCAGCCCTGAACCCAGTACTCTACTGTAGCAACAGGTCTATTCGTCGTGCCGTCATGTCGCTGGTGACGTGCAGGAAATCACCGTCATAACGACCGTCAGTTGTATATGGCTGATGGGTCGGATCGGACTAATGGTACAGCGCTAATCCAAAATTCTTAATTACGAATCCGAGTTAAAGTTAGAAGAACATCATTGAGTCCACCCAGCTCTAATGAGTACCTAACTCATGTTAGGGAAAGTAAAGGCGGCAACACATAGTGCTGACCACGCTATTTCTTCATAGGTCGAATTTACAGAAACAGGTGAACTCTAATTCATTTAAACAATAGACAGCCAGGTTAGAAAAGGAAACTTTAATTACTTCTTACACGGCTAATTACTTGATCAGATAGTTACTTGCACATTACTAAAAACGTTTTATCAAGTTTTGTCACTTCACGTATTTTTTTTCTTAATTTTTGGAGGAACGGAGGGGTCGAATGGTGGATCACAAGGCTATTAAACTCAACGACTTCGGTTCCCAGTTCCTAAGCTATGTAACACACTGTGTTCTTCTAGATCTGAATCTAAATAAAGTCAGAAATGCAAAATAATTATAAAATCTACTGTAAGAATTTTTAATAGAGCTGTTTAATTAAAATTACTCAGTTTTAGAAAAAACATTTTTCGGTGACTAATTCATTGTTTACCCAAGTGATTTCTCGATGTAAACTAAAATATGTTAACTATTTTAAACAAGTTGTGTTTGTTTAATTAATAAAATGTCTAAACCGTACATCTAGTAATCAGTTTTTTAGTCTGATGTCCATTAAAAAGTTGATTGTGGTTCATTGAAAAAAAATTAAAACTATTTAACTGCAGAATTTTACGTCCCTTACATGTAGCGTCCACTGATTGTGTGTGTTGTGTGCCCGAATGAAAGGTACCCTCTTTTTGTATGTAGTTGTAGCCCTTGGTTGAGTGTGTTCACATAGAACGAGAGGTGTTCAAGTGAGGTGTGTCAGTTGACGGGTGACAGAGCGTGTGTTAGGGTGTGTGGCAGTTGGCGTGTTGGCTTTGGTGGATGACGTTTAGTGTGTTAAATGTGTTGTAATTTGTGTCGAAAACCTTTTATTAATTATATTATAGTTGTATTATTCATGTATATGTATAGATTTATTAAACTTGTTTGTATTATTTAGTATCAACGTTAGTGTTATCTCTTCTGTTGTATTGTACGCTATACGCTGTGGTGTCCCGAATTCCCAGACCAGGGGTCGGCAACCTGCGGCTCGCGAGCCGCATGCGTCTCTTTCGATGTCAAGATGCGGCCCTTAAGATCCATGCACGGACATTAATAATTATTTTATTTTCTAAAATTATTAAAAACATATATATTGTACTGAAAAAAACAACAACATTAAACAGGAATAAAAAAAACTCATAAGAGAACAGAGAGAATAGGTGAGGCAGAAGGTATACAGACAGCCGTGGCAGTGCTGTGGACAGCCCTGTGGCAACATTTCCATGCTTACCACTGCCCAAGTGCCGACTTTTTCGAATTTCGTTAAATGGGGAATGTTATTTCATTTATACTGAATTTCTATCTGTTAGTATGCATTAATTTGACCTGAGTGACGTAGTTTTTGTTTAGTTATTATCTTCTAACGTGGGTAGGGATATTCCTATAGATAAATTATTTGATTACTAATTTTATCATAGAACAGCTAGTTAAAATAATTTAATGTTTTGTGCGAACCATTTGTACGTTTTTATATGAATAAATATTATTTCAAATGTAAAGCTATTTATTTTAAATAAAAAATCAAACTTATTCACGTAATCCTAATTAAATATCCTAACATTGAAATAAAAATGTTAGTGGCTCTTTTAAAACTGGAAAACTTTGTAAATTGTAACTTTTGGCTCTTCCGTCTCAAAAGGTTGCCGACCCCTGCCCTAGACTGAAGAACCCAACACAGCATGAATGTTTCTTTAGACTTGTGTTACTAGACCCAGCGGCGTCGCTAGGTCGGGTGTCACCCAGTGGCGGATTTTAAAAAAGGGCCTCCCGCAAAAAAAAAATAAAAAAAATTGGGACCTTAATATATATATATATATATATATATATATATATATATATATATATATATATATATATATATATATATATATATATATATATATATCGAATATATAAGGTATATTTTTGTGTGTGGTTTAATATTGTTCCTCTCTTGCTGCTTCCCCAATCGAGCAAGGGTAGGCAGCAAGAGCAGGTTTACATGAGCATATACAGACATACAAGAAATTGTATACATATTTAAACAGTTTAATCCGTGCTTGTCGTATTTTCCGTGTCTTTCTGTCGAGGATTGTGAATGAGAAGAATTTGAGAGTGGTCGAGCATTCGAAAGCTTGGTCGAGTAGTTGAAATGGTCGAAGTGAGGCTGTTGACGAGTGTTTATTTTATGAGAGTTGAGTACTCGTGAAGTTGTTTGAGTTGTTGATCTTTGAGAGATGGTTAGTTGATTTGCTGGTATTTGTGACTGAACCTCCCACCTAAGATTTCTCCTAGGTGGGTGTCGTCAAGCTGAAAAAAAGACAATTAGCCACTCGTACATTTGGAAGCCACCCAATACAAGTACGAGGTGACTCATCTTGAGGGCATGTGCACTTCAAGGGATGTGTGGGCGCAACCCCACAGCGATCGATGGCGGGATTTGCAATTGATTGCTTGATGAGTTGAGTAGTAGGTTTCGCCGCCTCTCGACCCCGGCAGCCAGCCCTAAACAGGGCTGACAAACCAAATTAATAAGATTTATGTAGAATCCATAACAGATACTACACTTTGATCTTAGCCAAAAGGCCGAGAAGCGAATATATAAAGTTCAATTCTGTATGTTTATAATACGTTTTTCGTGGATTGAAAAAACAATACTTTATAATGTCAAGTGTAAAATGTTTAAATTGCTCATGGCCTAAATTTATAATTTTAAAAAAATATATTCAAGGTTATGTAAAACAATTCTCATTTTTCAAACTTATAATATTTATTGTCGGCATATTCATTAAGCCAAATTTAGGAAAAAATATATCAATGTTCACAAAACTTCTGTGTCTGGAAATTATTTACATTTAGTACTTTAGCGCTCATTACATCCCTTGCAAAATTAGGAAAACACAATTATTTCCCTTTATATAAATCATTACAGCGGGGGAAAAGAATTTACTTTTTATTACTTTGTTTTGGTGTTAGGAACAAATATTTAAATGATTAGCGGGGATTGATCAAGAGCAATGTGATAGGTATTTTAAATACTGTTTTTTTTTATTTTATACACTGAACGTACTGTTTACTAATTTTTATTTTTAATCAAAGACACTTGACGTAAAAAAAAAACATCTTTATTTAGGAACGGGAAATCTCGCCGGTTATTTTTTGTGTCTTTTTTTTTGGGGGGGGGGGGAGGGAATTTGTTTTTGTCTATCTTTTTTTGCGCACGAAGGGGAATTTTTTTTACCTCACCATATATCTAATATATAAAGCGCAATTCTGTATGTAAAAATAATTTTTTTTGTCGTGGACATACTTCGATGGTTTTAAGTGTTAGATTATTATCATGCTCACAGTCTAAATTTATGAGTTAAAAAATTAATACTGAAAGTGTTGGGGAAATAATTTTCATTTTTCTAACTGACAGTAATAATTGTCGGCATGTTCATTAAACACAATTTTTAAAAAATATCATCTTTTACGAAAATTCTAATTATGTCTGAAAATTATTTATATTTAGTCCTTTAGCACTTACTTCCCTTTGATAAATTAGGAAAACACAATTATTTCCCTTTATATAAATCATTACAGCGGGGGAAAAGAATTTACTTTTTATTACTTTGTTTTGGTGTTAGGAACAAATATTTAAATGATTAGCGGGGATTGATCAAGAGCAATGTGATAGGTATTTTAAATACTGTTTTTTTTTATTTTATACACTGAACGTACTGTTTACTAATTTTTATTTTTAATCAAAGACACTTGACGTAAAAAAAAAACATCTTTATTTAGGAACGGGAAATCTCGCCGGTTATTTTTTGTGTCTTTTTTTTTGGGGGGGGGGGGGGAGGGAATTTGTTTTTGTCTATCTTTTTTTGCGCACGAAGGGGAATTTTTTTTACCTCACCATATATCTAATATATAAAGCGCAATTCTGTATGTAAAAATAATTTTTTTTGTCGTGGACATACTTCGATGGTTTTAAGTGTTAGATTATTATCATGCTCACAGTCTAAATTTATGAGTTAAAAAATTAATACTGAAAGTGTTGGGGAAATAATTTTCATTTTTCTAACTGACAGTAATAATTGTCGGCATGTTCATTAAACACAATTTTTAAAAAATATCATCTTTTACGAAAATTCTAATTATGTCTGAAAATTATTTATATTTAGTCCTTTAGCACTTACTTCCCTTTGATAAATTAGGAAAACACAATTCCTTCCCTTTATAAAACATTGCATTAGTGGAAAAGAATTTACTTTTTATTAATTTGTTTTGGTGTTGGGAAAAAAATAATTACATACTTAGCGGATTGATCAAGTGCAAATGTTGTAGGTATTTTACGGATAAGCTTGGAGTATTATAATTGTTCATTTGGTTTGGTTTGGCACCTACGTTCGTTTAAGTGAGTGCAAAAGACTATGAATAAGTTGGGGTACTATAGTCGTTTATTAAGCTGAAACAGGCGATTCTGCCCCGGGCTAGACTGTGAGCACTTTGCGTTTATGTTCGCGTTTGTGTTTTCATTGTGTTTAGGTTGGGTTTGCGTTAGTGGTTGCGTTTTGATTTGGTTCGTTTTTGTTCTTTCTTTTTTCGTTTTCGTTTGTATTTTTTTTCTTTGGGTTTGTGTTTGTATTTGTGTTTGTGGTTGGTTTTGCGTTTGGATTTGGTTTGTTTTCGTTTGCTTTTTCGTTTGTTTTTTTCTTTGTATTAGTATTGGTGTTTGTGGTTGTGGTTGGGTTTGTTGTTAGGTTTTTGTTTTCGTTTGCTTTTTTTGTTTGTTTTTTCTTTGTGCTTGTATTGGTGTTTGTGGTTGTGTTTGTTGTTAGGTTTTTGTTTTCGTTTGTATTTGTAATTGTGTTAGCGTTATGTTTGCGTTTTGTTGTTTTGGTTTTGGTTGGTTGTGGTTCGGGTGGGCAACGCCGGGTTTATGATGATTACTAAACACACAGGTAATGGTCTTTAACAGAAAGGTTTTTCACAGAAGCCAGAGCAGGGCCTGGCCGGGACGGCTAGTATATATATATATATATATATATATATATATATATATATATATATATATATATATATATATATATATATATATATATATATATATATATATATATATATATATATATATATATATATATATATTAGCAGTAAGGTTATTGGAATAGGTCATATTATTTTACAGTGGTGGATCAAGACATACTGGTTTATAGAATGGTGGAGTGGGGAGGGGGGATGGTAAGAGTTGTAGACCATGTAGGGGTCTGTAACTCAGTTAATTATTTTCCAAAGTTTCCAAATGTAGGGATACTATGGCCTGAACTGAAACTTTTTTTTAACCCTCGCCGACTCAGAAGAGATTCAATGGTATAGTTTGTCACGCGAACATCTGTTTGGTCACGTGATCACCTGTTTGGTCATGTGACCATCTATTTGGTCATGTGACCACCTGTTTAGTCATGCTTTCAACTACTGGCATTGTATTTGGCACTAGACGCCGTGTTAAAAATGTTTGGTCATGTGTTTTGTTTCTATGGTAACGGGCTAAAAGTGTAAACAAACGTAAAACCAAGGCAGCGGGTAAAATCAGGCTTATTATTGAACTGTATTCAACATAAAGAGTTTAGAACTAAAGTTCTCTTTTGCACTTTCAAATACATCTGGATTCTATATCGTGTTTTGATTTTAACTCATACCTTTGTTATGTGTGTTATCAATTAATGTGAGGTTTATATAATATATAGCATTTCATAATTGAAGATACGCACAATGACAGAGGCTTTTAGTTAGCTTATTTTTAATTCATAGAGATTGGACAACTTTAAAAAATGTATTGAAAAAAATGTATAAGAGTTGTAAAAAGGGACATAATCTTTAATCTTATCAGATAACAGGAATGTCTCCCTTGGATCGTCTCAACTTCAGTGAGTATCTCGCCCAGCAGGCTCAGGGTCCTCATATGACAGAGGTCTACACCTCACTAACAGCGTTCTGTGTTGCCATAGCAACGTTCACTGTGGCAGCTAACCTGATCGTCATCACCGCGCTGATCCACTCGAAACGTCGAGGTTCGAACCCATCGGACTCCAAGAACAACAACAACAGCTGCTTGACCAAGCTGTTAATGACGTCATTGGCGTTCTCTGACCTGATGCTGGGGGCGACGATAATGCCACTGGAGGCGGTAGAGCTGTTGAACAGGGGGAAGTTTAAGTTGGGCAGTGTGCTGTGTTCGTTGAGGTTCAACAGCAACAACGTGTTGTGTGCCGTGTCTGTGCTGCATATTTTCTCAATGGCCTTAGACCGACTTGTGGCCGTGTGTAGACCCCTACTGTACCGGCAACTCTCAGAGACAACTGGGTACGTTATGATATCTTTATCGTGTGGTGTTCCCCTTGTGTTTATGTTTATACCCGCTATAGTCGTGTGGGATTTTAACACCGACAGCCAACAATGTTATATATATAATCTCTACTGCGCAGCCCCGTATAAAAAACCTTTTCTGACGGTGTTCTCGAGCGTTGTCCTTTTTGGTTCGTTTGGTGCCACCTACGTCATTTATTTTATTGTGCTGTGGAGAGTTCAACGGTTCCATACACGAAAGGACAAACTTGTTAAAAATTCGAAAGAAAAATCAAACGAGAGAGAATACACAGATAAAAACTTGAATCCCGGTGGTGTAAACTTTAGAGGAATGGTTCGATTAACGTTTAGATGTTTGTGTGGATTATGTGGAGCTAAGGATGGTGGAAGTGGTGGACATGTTCAAGATAGAGACACAGTAGAAAATGTTATGGACAGTGGTGGAAGAGCTCAAGTCACTCATAACGTCAAGAATCAAGAAGTCGCTTTGACGCCGCAATGTGATTCAGACCATGTCCAACATGCCTCAACTTCCGCTGTCAATTGTGAAGCTGATTCAATTTTCGTATTAACGTGTAGCAGGCAGATATTTAATACTGATAGCACTCTTATAACTAGGACACACACACCACATCCAGATACCACACCCACAATATACTCACACACACAAGGTGCTGACGTCACGCCCACAATCAACTTACGCCCCAAGGCAGCTGTCTCGACCAAGCGAAACTTCCGAGCATTCCGAACAATCGGCTACGTGTTGTTGTGTTTCACCATCAGCTGGTCGCCGTCTGTCTGCACCGCCTCCATCCTAACCTCTAGCGACATCATCCTCCCCAGTTGGGTGTTCTGGACCATCAGCTTGATGTCGTACATCAGTTCAGCCCTGAACCCAGTACTCTACTGTAGCAACAGGTCTATTCGTCGTGCCGTCATGCCGCTAGTAACATGGAAGAAATTACCATCATAGACCGTCACAGTTTTATATGGCTGATGGGTTGGAGTGGACTAGAAGTAGAGCGCTAAGCCAAAATTCATAATTTCGAATCCGGGTTTAAGTTAGTGTGTCAATGTGTCCACCCAGTTCTGATAGGTACCTAACTCATGTTGGGGAAACAAAAGTGACTGGGCGGCTGACCACGCTATCTCTTCATACGTCGAAGTTACAGAAACAGGAGAACTCTACTTCACTTGCACAATAGAAAGTCATGGTCGAAACTGGAATTTTACTTTAGTTACTTCTTACACGACTAATTACTTAATCTGATAGTTACTTGCACATTACTGAAAACATTTACACTGATTTATAAACACGATTGTCATAAAATAATTAACGTTAACTGTCAAGTTTTGTCACTTCACACAATTTTTTTGGTAATGTTTGGTGGAAAGGAGGGGTCAAGTGATGGATCACGAGGCTACTAATATCATCATAACAAGTTCGGTTCCCAGTTTTCGAAGCTATGCCACACAATGTGTTCTTCTGGATCTGTTCGGACAGCTGTATGCGTCGCTGAATCTAAATAAAGACAGAAAAAGCAAAACGATTATAAAATCCACAGTAATAATTTTTAATCAAGCTGTTAGTTAATTAAAACTAGACTACCCGTCATCCCTTGGATAACTGTGAGTTTCGGGGGTCATCCATAAAAAAACATCACTTCTGTCGCTTATCGTCACAAAAAACCAGACCCCACATTAAAAAAGACGTCACACCTTAGATGTTTTGGTCTTTAAAAACACAGATTTCGGCTGAGCATGGGTCTGACCACACTATCTCTTCATATGCTGACGTCACAGGTGAACTATACACCTACCCAATTCTACTTCACCTGCCCAGTGATCTATAACTTCCTTCGACAGCTGATCTTTAGATTCTATATTCTATATCTAGAGAAATGTATTGTATACCAAAATGAAAATGGCTGCTGAAAATTGTTATCAGTGTTAGAAAGTAATTAAAATAGCTAACGGACGTATCGTTAAAGCTATAGCCGACAGAAAATTAGCTTTATAATGCGTAAAACTTTTGAATGTGCAACAAAATATTCGATGGAAGCCGCCATTATTGTTGTAAAAAGTAAATAATTCATGTGACGTCACTATAAGTGAAAGCATTGTTCTGAACTTTTATAATTAATGTGGTTATTCTACCAATGAATAAATCAATCAACTAATTATTGTCTTTAAATAAATTTGTGATTAACAGTTTGTTTAAAAAAGAAATTTGTTCTATTCCTAAATACTATTTTACATTTCTGCACATATTGCAGATTCTCTCGTGTAACCAAACGGACTAACAAAAAAGGTATATATTCAAACGTGTAAACAATCTTGAGTTTTAGTAGTATATAGGTTACCCAGTTTTAGAAAAACATTTTTCGGTGACTAATTTATTGTTTACCCAAGTGATTTCTCGATGTAAAATAAAGTATGTGTTAACTATTTTAAATATGTTGTGTATGTTTAATAACATGTCTAAACCCTACATCTAGTAATAAGTTTTTTTAGCCTAATGTCCATTAAAAAAATGATTGCGGTTCATAGAATACAATTAGCAATATAAACTTTCTGTGCCAAGGGTAGACAAAGGTACAGAATATAGTCCAAGTAAAGACAGAACAGTCAGAACCCAACGGGATCCGAACCTACCATTCCACACGGTACCGAATCGCCTCGCCTTCCATGCATCAAGTCAGACGCGTAACCACGTCTGCCAATCAGCTCCACAAAAATAGAGCTTTCATGGTAGACCACTATCACAATTTGTGCACGGAAGACACGGGCTGGCTTGACATCTTAACCCCGAAGGGTCTGACCGCTAGCCTCATAAACACAACAAGGACCGTTATTAGACCACACAGGCGACACAAGTACAGGGACGACGATACAGACAAATAGTAGCTTCCATAAATGGGTATAGTGTAAATATGTAGAGGGGGTGGAAGCAGGCGCTGTGACTGAAATAGCAATATAAACAGAAAGTGATATTTCAACGCCAAGGGTAGACAAAGGTACAGTGTTTATATATAGAATACTCATTTCGGGCCTGTTGAAGTATAAAAAAATTTAAATTTCTAAGTTATGAAAAAAATTTAAAACTAGTTACAACAACACGTCATTTGTGTGAGTGCCATTAGTCTGTTTTGAGAATCAGTTTCATTTTATGTTTGCTATAATGCTTCCTAGATGCAAGTCGGTCAAAAGAATAGGAAAAGCTTTTTATGTGTGATGATTTCTCGTGTTACGTTTATTTTTATGTTTTTTCGTATTCATATTATTAGGTTTAAATAATTTACCTTTTTATATTATGTCTTGCTTTCGTATGTATCTTTTAAAAAAACTAATTACGAGAAGTAGTTTTTTTTTAATTCGTTTAGTACAAATCTATTAAAAGGAGCTTATGGGCGCTCTATTTAACTATTTAAAAAGGGATATAAGTCATGGAAGTGGTTTGAACGTTTGTCTATCTTTCATACTGCAACTCTTGTATATCTTTTTTTTCTTTTACGCATCAACGTGTGTTAGCTACTGTTGAACATCACTAGTTTAGTAGATTTGTTTGGTTTTTACAAAACCACTATCACGGTGGCAGTGGCGGAACTATAAAAGGTTTGGTTGTTGGGGCGCTAGTTTGTCCACACTACCACAGGCACGCCTCAGTTAACGCTGATGGTGAAAAAGGCCATGGTGTGAGAGGCGTCACTGGGCTCTTGTGACAAGGCAACCGGCGGATTCAAGTAGTACACCTATCCCCCTGTGCAGGATACCCAATACGCGAACCCTTGGTGCTTAGATAGCCACTGCGGATCTGGGGCGCTCAACTACACATTTCCGTAGGAAGCCGTCACTACAATATTATTTTAAACAAATGTTAGATCTATGACAGAAACAATTGCGGGAGTGTACTCAAAAACTTCCCAAATTTTCATTGCGGTAGCATGAAGGCTGTAGTAATGCATTAAAGGTAGACTCGCGGTGTTCACATGTACAGCTGTATGTGCCAAGCTCACGCGGAGGAAAACCTTCTGATTTAAGGGACATCCAGAAATGACGTCATGCTTTTTTTACGACTCAGTAACGAAGTTGGGATAGTCTCAACTACTTTTTATAAAACCTCTTGTAAAACACTAGGGAGAGATAATTCAAATTACTATACACGTTTACTAGCACATGTTATTTGTAAAACAAAAAGATGTAAACGTACATAAAACCGAAATTATTGTAATTATATTCTTTTTAATTATTTGTAGAATACAAGGATGGTACAGAATGCAAGAAAACTATTTTTTAACTATTAAAAAATTGATTGTGGTCGGCTGTGGGTTCCTAAACAGCCCCCCTCCCCCTCCCCGCATTGAGGTATCTGGCGGCATTGTAGTTCCGCGCCTGGCAAACACCTTTCTAAAGTTTAATGTTTATATAATAATTTAAAGATATAACATTTTCACATTATTATAAAAAAATTTAATACAGAACTCAAACTCCAAAACAAAAAGTACAACAAACAAGAAACAAGAAACTCGCAATATTTAGAACAGAGCGAAATATTTTACAACACATATTAACACATATTATTAAAGTTCTAACTTATTCCTAAACTAAATAATACACAAACGGATTCACTTAATCGTATTCGTTTAATCGATATATATAATTCTCTTATTGGAGACGTTAGAAAACAAGCTGTAAGCGCGCCTAGCAGTCCCCTCTCTTCCTCTCTAGGCATATCGCAACCTCCCCCACCCCCACATGGTCTGGTGAGCTGTGGTTCATGCTAAATGTTTACAATCGTACAGCCGAGTTTAGTGACGCCTATTAGGGGCAGATAATTTAGTTTGAAACTATTTTAAACTTAGGGGAGGTAACTAAGAGGAGGCTGCTTTCACGGGGATGGGGGTGTATGGTGGGGGTTGGGGTTGGGGGAAAGGAGGGTGGGGGGTATCGTCCTTAACGGCCTACTGATAGTGTTTTAAAGCAAATATTTTCAGTCACAGCATTGATACTGTCGAATTCACACATTATGAATGACTGAAAAGTAAAAAATAAAACAACTAAATATCGGCGTATGATACGCCGCGGGTCGACTCGTATACAATAAACTAGAAGTAGGCCTATATGTCCGATATTTAATTTTTTATTAAGTAGACGGTTTAACGTATAGATTGCCATTATAACAAGAGTCTAAGGTAAAGAGTCACACGAGAAAGCGACGCAGAATTTTTATACATACGGTTTGACTGCTAAATTTTAACGTGGCCAGTGCTTTACAGCTATATTTTATATTTCAGTTTGTTTTAAACTTAGGCGATAATTGTATGCGATGAAAATATCGCCGATCATTATGAATTATTAGCTAGCGATAAACTGCTGTTTACACACCAAACAAGTTGATGGTCGGTATGTTTAGTAAATGTCAATAACGCGGCGTAAACCATGGTTTAAATTCACCATAATCAACAACGGAAAAATTGCTGACATCATTGATGCCATTTTTTAAAAAAGGAATCTGCAAATAGCTTTAACATGGCTGTATTGGTCACATCTTTAGCAAGAGAAATCAGTTATTTTAAATCATAGGACAAACGTACTTGAAAAATAATACTTTAATAGTAAGTTTATTGGAATAGGCTATGACATTTGCAGAAATGGTGGAGGTGGGGTGGGGGGGGGGGGCGGTAGAGTTGGAGATCATTTAAGGGTTTTGTTACTCAGTTTATTATAATTTTTCAAAGTTCTCAAATGTAAGAGTACTCTGCATTTGAACTGAAAGACTTTTTAACTTCCGCAGACTTAAGAATTCAATGCTTGATTTATCATTTGAGCACCTGTTTGGTCATGCTTTTAACTACTGGCACTGTATCTAAAACAACACGCTGGTTTTTACTTTTTCGTATACAAAGTATAAAGGAAGTATAAAAATCAAAATCGAGAAAAAAAACTGATTAAAAATCTTGTCTATATCCCAAGTTGCAATCCCCGTAGTGTTATATAAGAATATTCGATAAAGTTTAAGGGAGATCATTCCAGCTTTATTTAATTTATTGTTAATCGCGTGTTTTGTTTCTATGGTAACGGGCTAATTGACTGAACAAACCATTAAAAGCAGCGGTCAATAAACGGCATGCTATATAACTGTATTTCACACAAATAGTTGAGATGTAAAGTACGCTTTAGCACTTCGAGATACATCTGTGTTGTTTGATTCTATACCATGTTTTGGATCTAACGCATAATTTTGTTAGGAGCGTTATAAGTAAAGTGATTTTTAGAAATGTAGCATATCACAATTAAATATTCACACTTTTAGATACATATCATCTTAATTTAGAGAGCTTAGACGTTAGATTATAATTTGTATTCAAAATCTTTTAAAGTACAACATTGGTAAAAGGGACATAATCTATAAGCTTGTCAGATAACAGGAATGTCTCCCTTGGATTGTCTCAACTTCAGTGAGTATCTTACTCAGCAGGCTCAGGACCCTCAAATGACAGAGGTCTACACCTCGCTAACAGCGTTCTGTGTTGCCATAGCAACGTTCACTGTGGCAGCTAACCTGATCGTCATCATCGCGCTGATCCACTCAAAACGTCGAGGTTCGAATCCACCGGACTTCAGGAACAACAACAAGAGCTCTTTGACCAAGCTGTTAATGACGTCATTGGCGTTCTCTGACCTGATGCTGGGGGCGACGATAATGCCGCTGGAGTCGGTAGAGCTGTTGAACAGGGGGAAGTTTAAGTTGGGCAGCGTGCTGTGTTCGTTGAGGTTCAACAGCAACAACGTGTTGTGTGCGGTGTCTGTGCTGCATATTTTCTCAATGGCCTTAGACCGACTTGTGGCCGTGTGTAGACCCCTGCTGTACCGGCAACTCTCAGAGACAACTGGGTACGTCATGATATCTTTATCGTGGGGTGTTCCCCTTGTGTTTATGTTTATACCCGCTATAGTCGTGTGGGATTTTAACACCGACAGTCAACAATGTTTTATCTATAATCTCCACTGCGCAGCCCCGTTTAAAAAACCTATTCTGACGGCGTTATCGGGGTTTGTCCTTTTTGTGTCATTTTTTGCCACCTACGTTATGTATTTTATTGTGCTGTGGAGAGTTCAACGGTTCCATACACGGAAGGACAAACTTGTTAAAAATTCGAAAGAAAAATCAAACGAGAGAAAATACACAGATAAAAACTTGAATCCCGGTGGTGTAAACTTTAGAGGAATGGTTCGAAAAACGTTAAGAGGATTGTGTGGATTAGGAGGAGCAGAGGATGGTGGAAGTGGTCGACATTTTCAAGATAAAGGCACAGTGGAAAATGATATTGACAGTGGTGGAAGGGCTAAAGTTACTAGTAACTTCAAGCATCAAGATGAAGTTACTAGTAACGTCAATCAACAAGATGAAGTTACTAGTAACGTCAATCATCAAGATGAAGTTACTAGTAACTTCAAGCATCAAGATGAAGTTACTAGTAACTTCAACAATGTAGCCTTGAAACCGGGGTGGGATTTGGGCCTAGTCCAATATGCCTCAACGTCTAGTGCCAAATGTGAAACTGATCCAATTTTTGCATTCACGTGCAGCAGACAGATATTAATATTAAGTCATGATGGCGCGCTTATAAGCAGGTCCCGCACAGTGGATCCACCCACAATCCACCCACACACACCACATCAAGAAGCCACACCCACAATCCACCCACACACACCACATCAAGAAGCCACACCCACAATCCACCCACACACACCACATCAAGAAGCCACACCCACAATCAACCCACACCCACCACACCCTGATGCCACACCCACAATTAATCCACAACCACCACACCCTGATGCCACAACCTCAATCAACTCACACACACCACACCCTGATGCCACACCCACAATCAACTTACGCCCCAAGGCCGCTGTCTCGACCAGGCAAAACTTCCGAGCATTCCGAACAATCGGCTACGTGTTGTTGTGTTTCACCATCAGCTGGTCGCCGTCCGTCTGCACCGCCTCCATCCTGTCCTCCAGCCATATCATCATCCCCAGCTGGGTGCTCTGGACCATAAATTTGATGGTGTACGTCAGTTCAGCCCTGAACCCAGTACTCTACTGTAGCAACAGGTCTATTAGTCGTGCCGTCATGTCGCTTGTATTGTGCAGGAAATCACCACCATAGACCGTCACGGTTTTACACGGCTGATGGGTCGGAGTGGACTAATGGTAGAGCGCTAAACCAAAATTCATAATTTCGAATCCGGGTTAAAGTTAGTAGAACGTCACTGAGTACACCCAGCTCTAATAAGTACCTAACTCGTGTTATGGAAAGTAAATGCGGCTGGACATAGTGCAGACCATGCTATATGTCTAATTTACAGAAACAGGTGAACACTACTTCATTTGAACAATAGACAGCCAGGTTCGAAAAGGAAACTTTAGTTACTTCTTATACGATTGATTATTTGATTAGATAGTTACCTGCACATTACTAAAAACGTTTTCATCAAATTAGGAAGAAGTTTTTGAAGATAAAATAGTTAACCATAGATTGACGACAAGAGTTAGACATAGCTTTCAAGTTTTGTCACTTGACATATTTTTTCGGTAATGTTTGGTGGAACGGAGGGGTCGAGTGGTGGATCACGAGGCTACTAATCTCATCGTAATGAGTTTTGTTCCCAGTTTTCTAAGATATGCCACAAATTGTATTCTTGTTGATCTGAATCTAAATAAACACATATAAGCAAAAAGATTTTTTTTTGCCTCAGACATGTAATTTACAGCGTCAGTTGTGTGTGTTAGCTTTAGTATTACATTTTTCAACATCGGCTTGTGAGGACTGATACAGATTTACTATAGTAATATTTCTTTCTTACTTGTAGCCTACTTTCATTGATTTAATATGGTTTACTTATACATAGATCTAATAGATTTTCAATACAACTCCAGTTTCACGAAATACAAAGTCAAATCAAAATGTTAAAATAACATGTCAAACGTGTAAACAAAATATACAAGAAACTGAGAAACACATTTATTTAGATTGTATATTAGTACAGAAAGCAAAGCAAACACTTGCGAAAATATTAAACACCACCAATCAAACAGCCACAACAAATAAAGCAATCACACTTAATTTAATTAACACGACTAGACAAAGAACAGAAGACGAAAACAGACTAGTAGCAACGGCTATTTATAGATCGACTATATGGCAAATTAAGAATAAGGTCAGATATTTTTTCACAAAATACACGGACATCGAGTTAAAAGAAATATTTCAAGCAAAGCTAAGACATAGACTGGGAACTCTCACTTAACTGGGGAAAAAAATGTACAGGAAAGCAATCAATAAAGTATTAATTTTAATTTAGACAGTCTCAAGCCAAACATCACTCGATCAGCCCCCAAGTAAATTAACACTAGAACAGTCTTCTGTTTCCCAGGGTTTTAAAATGCACAACCTGAATGGTAGAAAGAGATACACACCTCACCCCCCCCCCCCACACACACACACATTCTCCACCCCCCCCCCCCCCCACTCAACCGGACAGGCGGATATTTCAAGGTAGCGTGCCTTCATCGCCAAGGGTCAATTTAATGTCATGGACATTTTTGGAATGACAGATCAGTATGAGTATTACAGAGACACTTCTCCCACGGTCGTTTCTATTTCTGTCCATGGGTGTCTACAATGTGAACTTTTGACTCCACATCTAAGGACTGAGCACAGTAAACTAAGCAGTGAAGAGAAACCGAGTTTGCACACCTTATTTTAGTCTAGTCTTATGCCATTTTATTTTCTCTCTTTGATTATTATATATGCAATTGATGTTCATATCTTCGATGCTGTGTAAAACTATCAAACAAATTATTATTACTGATTTAAATGTTTAAAACAATTGATTAAAAAAAAAGCAATTGTTTGAGGACTGTATAGATATAGATGTTTGAAAGGGGAGAATGTTTGCTTTGATGTGTCTCGTTGTAATAACATAACTTTTCCGATTGCTTAAAATGTGTATCATTTTAATTCTCTGTAATCACAAATTTATTTCAGCTCTACTTAAAAACCCAAATTCTACCCCGCCCCCCCCCCCGCCCCCCTCACCCACCACGCCGAGGGAAAAAATCCCTTGAATCATCATTTAATTACACATTTGCATTTTCTGGTTGTTTTTTTATTTTTTATTTTTTTTATATTTAGACGTTTTGTATTAGATCTAAGCAAAAATATTATAAAATCCACAAGAGGAATTTTTAAAAAATAGGTCATTTAATTAAATTACCCAGTTTTAGAAAAAAAACATTTTTCGTTTACTAATTTATTGTTTACCCAAGTGATTTCTCGTTTAAAAATAAAATATGTGTTAACTATTTTAAATAGGTTGTGTTTGTTTAATTAATAAAATGTCTAAACCATACATCTTTAGTCTGATGTTTATCAAAATAATTAATTGTGTTTCATTGAAAAAAAAAATTAAATCTGTAGTTAACTGCAGGATTTTACGTCCCTTACATGTAGCGTCCCCTGATTGTGTGTGTTGTGTGCCCGAATAAAAGGTGCACTTTTTGTGTGTAGTTGTATCTCTTGGTTGAGTGTGTTTACATAGAGCGAGAGGTGTCCAAGTGAGGATTGTCAGTTAACGGATGACAGAGCGTGTGCTAGGGTGTGTGGCAGTTGGCGTGTGGGCTTTGTTGGAGGACGTGTAGTGTGTTGAATGTGTGTTGTAATTTGTGTCGTAAACCTTTTATTAATTATATTATTGTTGAATTATTTATGTATATGTATAGATTTATTAAACTTCTTTGTATTATTTAGCATCCTCGTTAGTGTTATCTCTTCTGTTGTATTGTACGCTATACGCTGTGATGTCCCAAATTCCCCTAGACTGAAGAACCCAATACAGCATGAATGTTTATTTAGACTATTTAGACTTGTGTTACTAGACCCAGTGGAGTCGCTAGGTCGGGTGTCACCCCGCAAAAAAAAATTGGAATCTTAATAATTGAATAGGTATATTTGTGTGTGTGTGGTGTGTGGTTTAATATTGTTCCTCTCTTGCTGCTTCCCCAATCGAGCAAGGGTAGGCAGCAAGAGCAGGTATACATGAGCATACACATAAGCCTACATGAAATTGTATATATATTTAAACAGTTCAATTCGTACTTGTCGTATTTTCCGTGTCTTTCTGTCTTCTTGCTTCACTTCCGGTTTCTTGGTTTCTTTTAAAATGGCAATAGAGTACATGACAAAGCATGATCGCTTCTCGCAGTCTTTTGGCCTTGCTTCTTGCGTGTATTACAATCTTGGCTGGGCAGTGGTTGATTCTTAATTGGTAGTATCTAGTTTTGTAGTCGTTGTAGTTTGAGAGTATTTCTGTGGGATTTTGCGTGTATTGAAAGGACGAGTCTCGTGTCTTGTCGTTGATCGATTGGAGTGGAGCTTTGAGAGGGTAGTTGAGGTAGTGTCCTCGTTTTGAGATGTCGTTTTTCATAGGTTGCTTTGTTTTATTGTTCATTGTAGTTTGAGAGAGAGTGAAATTGTATCGTAGGGTCTTCTTGAGTAAAAAAAAAAATTAAAAAATAAAGTTCGATTCTTTTTATTTTTTTATATTTATTTTTTATACTTTTATTTGCAATTAAAACAAGTACATCAACATCACATTTTTTTACATAGCTTCAAATGAAAACGAAAGGTTTTGCACATGTACATAATGAATATTTACATGTTGTCATGTATATGATTATAAAAAAAATTTCAAAGGATGACAGTATAAGGGGTGGAGGTCAAAAGAAAGTGTCAGAAGTCTGGATGGGGAGAGGAAAGGAAATTTTTCAGAGAGGGTCAATGGGACAGTGAAGCATTTTCTATGTAGGGAAACAAATTAAATTGACTAGTTGAAAGATTTTTTATTTATGTACTGGTCGCATTGAGTTTTAAAAAGGTTGCTGTGTGAAAAATGAGGGGAAAGAAACAAGATTTAGAACTTTAAATAAAAAAATGAATAGATATTCGAAATTGATGTTGGGGTTGGTGGCGGGGTCGTTGGAACAGTTAAAGGGAAAGTGGGGTTTTCATGTCTATGGGTAAGTGGATGGAGGGGGAGAGGGGTAGATGTGTCTGACGAGGCGTGGAGAGGGTGTCTGTGTGTTTTTAAGGCAAGCCAAGCGTCAAATTATGTGCTGTGTTATCTACCTGCTGAGGTGTTACTATTTATAGTGTGTGTGGGTGGAGGGGGGGGGAGGGTTTGACGAACAGATTGCTATGTGAGCGATTTAGTGGGAGGATGAAAGGTTGGTATGTTCAAGTCGGTGTTTATGTTTAGTTGAATGTTTAGTACCGACAGGTTAGGGGTGGGTAGGCGTGTAGCTATCACGGGGTTTGTGATACAGTGGAGTTTTATAGGTAAAAAATTGGTGTTCACATAAAAGAGTTTGTAAAGTTAACAAAACAACTGTAAGTGTTAATTTGGTGATAATAAATGAATACAAAATGAGAAGGGGTCATTTCGTACGTTGTGGACCAAAGTACCTTACATATATTTTAATAGTAAAATAGAAACAAATGATGGCTTTACAATGTTTGTAAGCTGTATAAATAAAACAATACACATAAAGTTCGATTCTGTGTGTTTGTAATATGTTTTTCGTGGATTGCAAATATATATTTGAAAAAAAAACACTTACATAACGTCAAGTGTAAAATGTCTAAAGTGCTCATGGTCTAAATTTATGATTTTAAAAATAATAGTCAAGGTATTGTAAAACAATTCTCATTTTTCAAACTTATAATGATAATTGTCGGCATGTTCATTAAACCAATTTTTTTAAAAAATGTATCAATGTTCACAAAACATCTAACTGTGTCTGAAAATTATTTACATTTAGTACTTTAGCGCTAATTACGTCCCTTGCAAATCTAGGAATACACAATTACTTTCCTTTATAAAAATCATTACAGCGGGGGAAAAGAATTTAATTTTTATTACTTTGTTTAGGTGTTACGAAAAAAAAATTAAATAATTAGCTGTGATTGATCAAGTGCAATGTGGTAGGTATTTTAAATACTGCCTTTTCTTTATTTTATACACTAAACGAACTGTTTACTAATTTTTATTTTTAATCAAAGACACTTGACGTAAAAACACATCTTTATTCGGGAACGGGAACTCCCACAGGTTATTACTTTCTCGTATATACAAAGTATAGAGAACGTCTTGTAATCGTGCAAAAAAAATCGAGATTTTTCCAAATCTCGACGTTTTACACCTCACTGATACGGAAAAACATAATTTTGCAATCTTGTCCGTATGTCTGTCTGTCTGTCTGTCTGTCTGTCTGTCTGTGTGTCCGTGTGTAAACACGATAACTTAAGGAACCGTTACAGCTAGGTTGATGAAATTTCATATATAAGTAATATATCAAATTCGTAGATCCGTATCAACTTTTGAGCGATTTCCGATAACCGGAAGTGGTACTTTTTCTACTTTGACTTTTTCAAAAGCCTATAACTTGAGTACTAATTTTCAGATAGATAAATGAAATTTGATATGTAAGTAAAAGATCTAATTCTCTACCTTCTGTCAAATTTTGAGCAATTTCCGTTTACCGGAAGTACTTATTTACGCTATTCCGATTTCTCAAAAAATGCATGTTACTTTATAAAGTACTAATAATATTGCACATTTTTATTTAGCGTTCACTTGGTGTGAAATTCTTTTTTTCTACGAGATTATATTCTATTCTAAAAAGTTTGAGTATTTAAAATGGATTAAATATCATAACTATATCTCCAGTTCCCATCCCCTGTTACTTTATATAAGAATATTCCCGGTTTATTTTAAAAAAAGAATCAGCAAATGGTTGTACAGGGGTTGTAATGGTCCCATGTTTAGTGAGAGAAATCTGTCGTTTTAAATCATAGAACAAACGTATTTCCAATATATATATATATATATATATATATATATATATATATATATATATATTAGCAGTAAGGTTATTGGAATAGGTCATATTATTTTACAGTGGTGGATCAAGACATACAGGTTTATAGAATGGTGGAGTGGGGAGAGGGGATGGTAAGAGTTGTAGTCAATGTAGGGGTTCTGTAACTCAGTTAATTATTTTCCAAAGTTTCCAAATGTAGGGATACTATGGCCTGAACTGAAACTTTTTTTTTAACTCAGAAGAGATTCAATGGTATAGTTTGTCACGTGATCACTTGTTTGGTCACGTGATCACCTGTTTGGTCATGCTTTCAACTGCTAGCATTGTATCTGGCACTAGATGTTTTGTTCGTGTGTCTTGTTTCTATGGTAACGGGCTAAAAGTGTAAACAAGGCAGCGGCTAAAATCAGGTGCGCCATTGAACTGGATCCCACACAAATAGTTTAGAACCAAGGTTTGCTTTAGCACTTCGAAATACATCTGTGTCGTTGGATTCTATAACCGTGTTTTGATTTTAACTTATACCTTTGTTAAGAGTTATAGAAATACAGTATATTATAATTAAAGATTCGCATAATGGAAGACACTTTTAGTTAACTTTTTTTTTAAATTATAGAGATTGGACAACAGCTTCAAAATATGTATTGAAAAGATTTTATGAGTAAAAGTTGTAAAAAGGGACATAATCGTTAATCTTGTCAGATAACAGGAATGTCTCTCTTGGATTGTCTCAACTTCAGTGACTATCTCGCCCAGCAGGCTCAGGACCCTCAAATGACAGAGGTCTACACCTCGCTAACAGCCTTATGTGTTGCCATAGCAACGTTCACTGTGGCAGCTAACCTGATCGTCATCATCGCGCTGATCCACTCAAAACGTCGAGGTTCGAACCCACCGGACTCCAGGAACAACAACAACAGCTGCTTGACCAAGCTGTTAATGACGTCATTGGCATTCTCTGACCTGATGCTGGGGGCGACGATAATGCCGCTGGAGTCGGTAGAGCTGTTGAACAGGGGGAAGTTGAAGTTGGGCAGTGTGCTGTGTTCGTTGAGGTTCAACATGAACAACGTGTTGTGTGCGGTGTCTGTGCTGCATATTTTCTCAATGGCCTTAGACCGACTTGTGGCCGTGTGTAGACCCCTACTGTACCGGCAACTCTCAGAGACAACTGGGTACGTTATGATATCTTTATCGTGGGGTGTTCCCCTTGTGTTTATTTTTATACCCCATATGATCGTGTGGGATTTTAACACCGACAGCCAACAATGTTTTGTTTATAATTTCCACTGCGCAGCCCCGTTTAAAAAACCTTTTCTGAATGCGTTCTCGAGCATTGTCCTTTTTGGGTCGTTTGGTGCCACCTACGTCATTTATTTCATTGTCCTGTGGAGAGTTCAACAGTTCCAAAAACGGAAGGAGAGATTTGCTAAAAATTGGAATGAGATATCACACGAGAGAAACTACACAGATAACAACTTGAATCCTGGTGGTGTTAACTTTATAGGAATAGTACGAAAAACGTTTAGAGGATTGTGTGGATTAGGTGGAGCAGAGGATGGTGGAAGCGATGGACATTTTCAAGATAGATGTACAGTGGAAAATGTTATGTACAGTGGTGGAATGGCTCAAGTTACTAGTATTGCCAAGAATCAAGATGAAGTTACTAGTAACGTCAATAATGTAGCATTGAAGCCGTGGTGTGATTTAGACCATGTCCAATATGCCTCAACGTCCAATGTTTGTGAAACTGATCCTATTAGTGTCTGGACGTGCAGCAGGCAGATATTAAGTCATGATGGCGCGCTTATAAGCAGGTTCCGCACAGTGGTTCCACCCACAATCCACCCACACCCACCACATCAAGAAGCCACACCCACAATCAACCCACACCCACCACACCCTGATGCCACACCCACAATCAATCCACAACCACCAAACCCTGATTCCACAACCACAATCAACTCACACACACCACACCCTGATGCCACACCCACAATCAATCCACAACCACCAAACCCTGATGCCACAACCACAATCTACTCACACACACCACACCCTGATGCCACACCCACAATCAACTTACGCCCCAAGGCCGCTGTCTCGACCAAGCGAAACTTCCGAGCATTCCGAACAATCGGCTACGTGTTGTTGTGTTTCACCATCAGCTGGTCGCCGTCCGTCTGCACCGCCTCCATCCTGTCCTCCAGCGACATCATCATCCCCAGCTGGGTGCTCTGGACCATAAATTTGATGGTGTACGTCAGTTCAGCCCTGAACCCAGTACTCTACTGTAGCAATAGGTCTATTCGTCGTGCCGTCATGTCGCTAGTATTGTGCAGGAAATCACCGTCATAGACTGTCACAGTTTTACACGGCTGATGGGTCGGAGTGGACTAATGGTAGAGCGCTAAACCAAAATTCATAATTTCGAATCCGGGTTAAAGTTAGTAGAACGTCACTGAGTACACCCAGCTCTAATAAGTACCTAACTCGTGTTATGGAAAGTAAATGCGGCTGGACATAGTGCAGACCATGCTATCCCTTTATATGTCTAATTTACAGAAACAGGTGAACACTACTTCATTTGAACAATAGACAGCCAGGTTCGAAAAGGAAACTTTAGTTACTTCTTATACGATTGATTATTTGATTAGATAGTTACCTGCACATTACTAAAAACGTTTTCATCAAATTAGGAAGAAGTTTTTGAAGATAAAATAGTTAACCATAGATTGACGACAAGAGTTAGACATAGCTTTCAAGTTTTGTCACTTGACATATTTTTTCGGTAATGTTTGGTGGAACGGAGGGGTCGAGTGGTGGATCACGAGGCTACTAATCTCATCGTAATGAGTTTTGTTCCCAGTTTTCTAAGATATGCCACAAATTGTATTCTTGTTGATCTGAATCTAAATAAACACATATAAGCAAAAAGATTTTTTTTGCCTCAGACATGTAATTTACAGCGTCAGTTGTGTGTGTTAGCTTTAGTATTACATTTTTCAACATCGGCTTGTGAGGACTGATACAGATTTACTATAGTAATATTTCTTTCTTACTTGTAGCCTACTTTCATTCATTTAATATGGTTTACTTATACATAGATCTAATAGATTTTCAATACAACTCCAGTTTCACGAAATACAAAGTCAAATCAAAATGTTAAAATAACATGTCAAACGTGTAAACAAAATATACAAGAAACTGAGAAACACATTTATTTAGATTGTATATTAGTACAGAAAGCAAAGCAAACACTTGCGAAAATATTAAACACCACCAATCAAACAGCCACAACAAATAAAGCAATCACACTTAATTTAATTAACACGACTAGACAAAGAACAGAAGACGAAAACAGACTAGTAGCAACGGCTATTTATAGATCGACTATATGGCAAATTAAGAATAAGGTCAGATATTTTTTCACAAAATACACGGACATCGAGTTAAAAGAAATATTTCAAGCAAAGCTAAGACATAGACTGGGAACTCTCACTTAACTGGGGAAAAAAATGTACAGGAAAGCAATCAATAAAGTATTAATTTTAATTTAGACAGTCTCAAGCCAAACATCACTCGATCAGCCCCCAAGTAAATTAACACTAGAACAGTCTTCTGTTTCCCAGGGTTTTAAAATGCACAACCTGAATGGTAGAAAGAGATACACACCTCACCCCCCCCCCCCCCACACACACACATTCTCCACCCCCCCCCCCCCCCACTCAACCGGACAGGCGGATATTTCAAGGTAGCGTGCCTTCATCGCCAAGGGTCAATTTAATGTCATGGACATTTTTGGAATGACAGATCAGTATGAGTATTACAGAGACACTTCTCCCACGGTCGTTTCTATTTCTGTCCATGGGTGTCTACAATGTGAACTTTTGACTCCACATCTAAGGACTGAGCACAGTAAACTAAGCAGTGAAGAGAAACCGAGTTTGCACACCTTATTTTAGTCTAGTCTTATGCCATTTTATTTTCTCTCTTTGATTATTATATATGCAATTGATGTTCATATCTTCGATGCTGTGTAAAACTATCAAACAAATTATTATTACTGATTTAAATGTTTAAAACAATTGATTAAAAAAAAAGCAATTGTTTGAGGACTGTATAGATATAGATGTTTGAAAGGGGAGAATGTTTGCTTTGATGTGTCTCGTTGTAATAACATAACTTTTCCGATTGCTTAAAATGTGTATCATTTTAATTCTCTGTAATCACAAATTTATTTCAGCTCTACTTAAAAACCCAAATTCTACCCCGCCCCCCCCCCCCCCCCCCGCCCCCCTCACCCACCACGCCGAGGGAAAAAATCCCTTGAATCATCATTTAATTACACATTTGCATTTTCTGGTTGTTTTTTTATTTTTTTTTTTTTATATTTAGACGTTTTGTATTAGATCTAAGCAAAAATATTATAAAATCCACAATAGGAATTTTAAAAAAATAGGTAATTTAATTAAATTACCCAGTTTTAGAAAAAAAACATTTTTCGTTTACTAATTTATTGTTTACCCAAGTGATTTCTCGTTTAAAAATAAAATATGTGTTAACTATTTTAAATAGGTTGTGTTTGTTTAATTAATAAAATGTCTAAACCATACATCTTTAGTCTGATGTTTATCAAAATAATTAATTGTGTTTCATTGAAAAAAAAATTAAATCTGTAGTTAACTGCAGGATTTTACGTCCCTTACATGTAGCGTCCCCTGATTGTGTGTGTTGTGTGCCCGAATAAAAGGTGCACTTTTTGTGTGTAGTTGTATCTCTTGGTTGAGTGTGTTTACATAGAGCGAGAGGTGTTCAAGTGAGGATTGTCAGTTAACGGATGACAGAGCGTGTGCTAGGGTGTGTGGCAGTTGGCGTGTGGGCTTTGTTGGAGGACGTGTAGTGTGTTGAATGTGTGTTGTAATTTGTGTCGTAAACCTTTTATTAATTATATTATTGTTGAATTATTTATGTATATGTATAGATTTATTAAACTTCTTTGTATTATTTAGCATCCTCGTTAGTGTTATCTCTTCTGTTGTATTGTACGCTATACGCTGTGATGTCCCAAATTCCCCTAGACTGAAGAACCCAATACAGCATGAATGTTTATTTAGACTATTTAGACTTGTGTTACTAGACCCAGTGGAGTCGCTAGGTCGGGTGTCACCCCGCAAAAAAAAATTGGAATCTTAATAATTGAATAGGTATATTTGTGTGTGTGTGGTGTGTGGTTTAATATTGTTCCTCTCTTGCTGCTTCCCCAATCGAGCAAAGGTAGGCAGCAAGAGCAGGTATACATGAGCATACACATAAGCCTACATGAAATTGTATATATATTTAAACAGTTCAATTCGTACTTGTCGTATTTTCCGTGTCTTTCTGTCTTCTTGCTTCACTTCCGGTTTCTTGGTTTCTTTTAAAATGGCAATAGAGTACATGACAAAGCATGATCGCTTCTCGCAGTCTTTTGGCCTTGCTTCTTGCGTGTATTACAATCTTGGCTGGGCAGTGGTTGATTCTTAATTGGTAGTATCTAGTTTTGTAGAGTCGTTGTAGTTTGAGAGTATTTCTGTGGGATTTTGCGTGTATTGAAACGACGAGTCTCGTGTCTTGTCGTTGATCGATTGGAGTGGAGCTTTGAGAGGGTAGTTGAGGTAGTGTCCTCGTTTTGAGATGTCGTTTTTCATAGGTTGCTTTGTTTTATTGTTCATTGTAGTTTGAGAGAGAGTGAAATTGTATCGTAGGGTCTTCTTGAGTAAAAAAAAAAATAAAAAAATAAAGTTCGATTCTTTTTATTTTTTTATATTTATTTTTTATACTTTTATTTGCAATTAAAACAAGTACATCAACATCACATTTTTTTACATAGCTTCAAATGAAAACGAAAGGTTTTGCACATGTACATAATGAATATTTACATGTTGTCATGTATATGATTATAAAAAAAATTTCAAAGGATGACAGTATAAGGGGTGGAGGTCAAAAGAAAGTGTCAGAAGTCTGGATGGGGAGAGGAAAGGAAATTTTTCAGAGAGGGTCAATGGGACAGTGAAGCATTTTCTATGTAGGGAAACAAATTAAATTGACTAGTTGAAAGATTTTTTATTTATGTACTGGTCGCATTGAGTTTTAAAAAGGTTGCTGTGTGAAAAATGAGGGGAAAGAAACAAGATTTAGAACTTTAAATAAAAAAATGAATAGATATTCGAAATTGATGTTGGGGTTGGTGGCGGGGTCGTTGGAACAGTTAAAGGGAAAGTGGGGTTTTCATGTCTATGGGTAAGTGGATGGAGGGGGAGAGGGGTAGATGTGTCTGACGAGGCGTGGAGAGGGTGTCTGTGTGTTTTTAAGGCAAGCCAAGCGTCAAATTATGTGCTGTGTTATCTACCTGCTGAGGTGTTACTATTTATAGTGTGTGTGGGTGGAGGGGGGGGGAGGGTTTGACGAACAGATTGCTATGTGAGCGATTTAGTGGGAGGATGAAAGGTTGGTATGTTCAAGTCGGTGTTTATGTTTAGTTGAATGTTTAGTACCGACAGGTTAGGGGTGGGTAGGCGTGTAGCTATCACGGGGTTTGTGATACAGTGGAGTTTTATAGGTCAAAAATTGGTGTTCACATAAAAGAGTTTGTAAAGTTAACAAAACAACTGTAAGTGTTAATTTGGTGATAATAAATGAATACAAAATGAGAAGGGGTCATTTCGTACGTTGTGGACCAAAGTACCTTACATATATTTTAATAGTAAAATAGAAACAAATGATGGCTTTACAATGTTTGTAAGCTGTATAAATAAAACAATACACAAAAAGTTCGATTCTGTGTGTTTGTAATATGTTTTTCGTGGATTGCAAATATATATTTGAAAAAAAAAACACTTACATAACGTCAAGTGTAAAATGTCTAAAGTGCTCATGGTCTAAATTTATGATTTTAAAAATAATAGTCAAGGTATTGTAAAACAATTCTCATTTTTCAAACTTATAATGATAATTGTCGGCATGTTCATTAAACCAATTTTTTTAAAAAATGTATCAATGTTCACAAAACATCTAACTGTGTCTGAAAATTATTTACATTTAGTACTTTAGCGCTAATTACGTCCCTTGCAAATCTAGGAATACACAATTACTTTCCTTTATAAAAATCATTACAGCGGGGGAAAAGAATTTAATTTTTATTACTTTGTTTAGGTGTTACGAAAAAAAAATTAAATAATTAGCTGTGATTGATCAAGTGCAATGTGGTAGGTATTTTAAATACTGCCTTTTCTTTATTTTATACACTAAACGAACTGTTTACTAATTTTTATTTTTAATCAAAGACACTTGACGTAAAAACACATCTTTATTCGGGAACGGGAACTCCCACAGGTTATTACTTTCTCGTATATACAAAGTATAGAGAACGTCTTGTAATCGTGCAAAAAAAATCGAGATTTTTCCAAATCTCGACGTTTTACACCTCACTGATACGGAAAAACATAATTTTGCAATCTTGTCCGTATGTCTGTCTGTCTGTCTCTCTGTCTGTCTGTCTGTGTGTCCGTGTGTAAACACGATAACTTAAGGAACCGTTACAGCTAGGTTGATGAAATTTCATATATAAGTAATATATCAAATTCGTAGATCCGTATCAACTTTTGAGCGATTTCCGATAACCGGAAGTGGTACTTTTTCTACTTTGACTTTTTCAAAAGCCTATAACTTGAGTACTAATTTTCAGATAGATAAATGAAATTTGATATGTAAGTAAAAGATCTAATTCTCTACCTTCTGTCAAATTTTGAGCAATTTCCGTTTACCGGAAGTACTTATTTACGCTATTCCGATTTCTCAAAAAATGCATGTTACTTTATAAAGTACTAATAATATTGCACATTTTTATTTAGCGTTCACTTGGTGTGAAATTCTTTTTTTCTACGAGATTATATTCTATTCTAAAAAGTTTGAGTATTTAAAATGGATTAAATATCATAACTATATCTCGAGTTCCCATCCCCTGTTACTTTATATAAGAATATTCCCGGTTTATTTTAAAAAAAGAATCAGCAAATGGTTGTACAGGGGTTGTAATGGTCCCATGTTTAGTGAGAGAAATCTGTCGTTTTAAATCATAGAACAAACGTATTTCCAATATATATATATATATATATATATATATATATATATATATATATATATATATATATATATATATATATATATATATATATATATATATATATATATATATATATATATATATATATATATATATATATATATATATATATATATATATATATATATATATATTAGCAGTAAGGTTATTGGAATAGGTCATATTATTTTACAGTGGTGGATCAAGACATACAGGTTTATAGAATGGTGGAGTGGGGAGAGGGGATGGTAAGAGTTGTAGTCAATGTAGGGGTTCTGTAACTCAGTTAATTATTTTCCAAAGTTTCCAAATGTAGGGATACTATGGCCTGAACTGAAACTTTTTTTTTTAACTCAGAAGAGATTCAATGGTATAGTTTGTCACGTGATCACTTGTTTGGTCACGTGATCACCTGTTTGGTCATGCTTTCAACTGCTAGCATTGTATCTGGCACTAGATGTTTTGTTCGTGTGTCTTGTTTCTATGGTAACGGGCTAAAAGTGTAAACAAGGCAGCGGCTAAAATCAGGTGCGCCATTGAACTGGATCCCACACAAATAGTTTAGAACTAAGGTTTGCTTTAGCACTTCGAAATACATCTGTGTCGTTGGATTCTATAACCGTGTTTTGATTTTAACTTATACCTTTGTTAAGAGTTATAGAAATACAGTATATTATAATTAAAGATTCGCATAATGGCAGACACTTTTAGTTAACTTTTTTTTTAAATTATAGAGATTGGACAACAGCTTCAAAATATGTATTGAAAAGATTTTATGAGTAAAAGTTGTAAAAAGGGACATAATCGTTAATCTTGTCAGATAACAGGAATGTCTCCCTTGGATTGTCTCAACTTCAGTGAGTATCTCGCCCAGCAGGCTCAGGACCCTCAAATGACAGAGGTCTACACCTCGCTAACAGCCTTATGTGTTACCATAGCAACGTTCACTGTGGCAGCTAACCTGATCGTCATCATCGCGCTGATCCACTCAAAACGTCGAGGTTCGAACCCACCGGACTCCAGGAACAACAACAACAGCTGCTTGACCAAGCTGTTAATGACGTCATTGGCATTCTCTGACCTGATGCTGGGGGCGACGATAATGCCGCTGGAGTCGGTAGAGCTGTTGAACAGGGGGAAGTTGAAGCTGGGCAGTGTGCTGTGTTCGTTGAGGTTCAACATCAACAATGTGTTGTGTGCCGTGTCTGTGCTGCATATTTTCTCAATGGCCTTAGACCGACTTGTGGCCGTGTGTAGACCCCTGCTGTACCGGCAACTCTCAGAGACAACTGGGTACGTCATGATATCTTTATCGTGGGGGGTTCCCCTTGTGTTTATGTTTATACCCCATATGATTGTGTGGGATTTTAACACAGACAGCCAACAATGTTTTATTTATAATTTCCACTGCGCAGCCCCGTTTAAAAAACCTTTTCTGAATGCGTTCTCGAGCGTTGTTCTTTTTGGGTCGTTTGGTGCCACCTACGTCATTTATTTCATTGTCCTGTGGAGAGTTCAACAGTTTCACAAACGGAAGGAGAGATTTGCTAAAAATTGGAATGAAATATCACACGAGAGAAACTGCACAGATAAAAACTTGAATCCCGGTGGAGGAAACTTTATAGGAATGGTACGAAAAACGTTAAGAGGAATGTGTGGATTAGGTGGAGCAGAGGACGGTAGAAGTGGTGGAAATTTTCAAGATAGAGGTACAGTGGAAAATGTTATGTACATTGGTAAAAGGGCTCAAGTTACTAGTATTGCCAAGAATCATGTTGAAGTTACTAGTAACGTCAATAATGTAGCATTGAAGCCGTGGTGTGATTTAGACCAAGTCCAATATGCCTCAACGTCCAATGTTTGTGAAACTGATCCTATTAGTGTCTGGACGTGCAGCAGGAAGGTATTAAGTCATGATGTCGCGCTTATAAGCAGGTTCCGCACAGTGGTTCCACCCACAATCAACCCACACACACCATATCCAGATGCCACACCCACAATCAGCCCACACACACCAAATCAATATACCACACCCACAATCAGCCCACACACACCAAATCAAGATACCACACCCACAATCAGCCCACACACACCAAATCAATATACCACACCCACAATCAGCCCACAAACACCAAATCAAGATACCACACCCACAATCAACCCACACCCACCACTACCTGATGCTACACCCACAATCATCTTACGCCCCAAGGCCGCTGTCTCGGCCAAGCGAAACTTACGAGCATTCCGAACAATCGGTTACGTGTTGTTGTGTTTCACCATCAGCTGGTCGCCGTCCGTCTGCACCGCCTCCATCCTGTCTTCCAGCGACATCTTGATCCCCAACTGGGTGTTCTGGACCATAAATTTGATGGTGTACGTCAGTTCAGCCCTGAACCCAGTACTCTACTGTAGCAACAGGTCTATTCGTCGTGCCGTCATGTCGCTGTTAACATGCAGGAAATCACCATCATAGACCATCTCAGTTTTACACGGCTGATGGGTCGGAGTGGACTAGCGGTAGAGCGCTAAACCAAATTCTTAATTACGAATCCGGGTAAAAGTTAGTAGAACGTCACTGAGTACACCCAGCTCTAATAAGTACCTAACTAATGTTATGGAAAGTAATGGCGGCTGGACAGAGTGCAGACCATGCTATCCCTTCATATGTCGAATTTACAGAAACAGGTGAACACTACTTCATTTGAACAATAGACAGCCAGGTTCGAAAAGGAAACTTTAGTTACTTCTTACACGGTTGATTACTTGATCAGATTGTTACTTGCACATTACCGAAAACGTTTTCATTGAATTAGGAAGAAGATTTTGAAGATAAAAAAGTTAACAATAGCTTGACGACGAGAGTTAGACAGAGCTATCAAGTTTTGTCACTTCACATATTATTTTCTTAATGTTTAGTGGAACGGAGGGGTCAAGTTGTGGATCACGAGGCTATAAATCTCATCGTAACGAGTTCAGTTCCAAGTTCCTAAACTACGTCACACAATGTGTTCTACTTGATCTGTTTTGGACATTTGCTTTGCTTTACTGAATCTAAATAAAGACAGATAAGCAGAACGATTATAAAATCGACAGTAAGAAATTTTAATAGAGATGTTATTTCTTTAAGTTTACCCAATTTAAAAAAAAAAAATCTGTGACTAGTGTTTACCCAAGAGATTTCTCGCTGTAAAAATAAATATGTTTTAACTATTTTAAACAGGTTGTGTTTGTTTGATAAAATATCTAAACCATACATCTAGTAATGACATTTTTAGTCAGATGTTCATTAAAAAATTGTTTGTGGCCATTGAAAAAAAATTATAACTATATATAAATGCAGCATTAGTGTTATCTAGTTTGTTGTATCGTGCACTATTCGTTGTGTTGTTATCCAGGAAACCCCTAGACAGAAGAACCCAGCACAGCATGAGTGTTTCTTAAGACTTGTGTTACTAGATCTACCATGGGTGATACAAGTTCCTAGGCGGGAAAAATGTAGCTGAAGAGGAAACGGGTTAGATTCTATTTGATACAATCAGTAAACAAGTCAGAACGTCGACAAGTTGGGGCACAATGGTATGAATAAATAAGGAATGTTACCAATATAAAATGTGGGACTGCTAAGTCGAATGGTACAGCGTTTAATTGTTAGCCCAAAGGTTTCGAGTTCGGACCTCGGTTCGGGTTTGTGACTTCAGGTAAAGGCTGTTTGACATAGTGCCTACCACACCATCCCTTCATATGCCGAGGTAAAGCAATATATGAATGAGATTACTTCAATTACCCAATTAATAGCCAGGTCTAAAGAGGAGCGTATGCTTTACTGGTCTTAATACAATGCTTAAACAAAAAAAAACAGGGTTATATGCTTGTACTAAACCAAACAACTTGCAGATCAGCCTGATCAGGGTATAAACAACCCATGTTAATAAAGGTAATGCTTCTGACTTTCAATAAAGTGTTTTTAGTCAATGTTCTACCGCTTTATTACACAACTTTGAGGCATTGATTTTTATTTCCTAAAGTGTAAACATTTGACAAAATATTATTTAGGGACCAGTATAATATTAGTCTCTTTGAACTTAGTAAACATACGGCTATTGAAGTAAAATACAGTTTAAAAACAGTTAATAATTTGATTTTATTTAAATGCTACCAAAATGGTATATTTTGATTTTTACTGAAAATTCCCGATTTTCTTCTTTCCGGAAATGCGATTCTTTGTGTGCATAAAAACCTATTCCAACATACTGAACAATTCATTTCTATTATTTAAAATTCTAGTGGGTATAGAAAGGTAGTTAAAGTTTGGGCATACAAATCATAACGTGACTACTGTAGCTATTTTACCTTATCTTGTATGTACCATCTTCCGTTGAGTTTGTCGATGGTCGGTTAAGTAGTAATTTAAAATGCAACCAAATTAGTGACGCAGAAGAACCTTCACTAGATCGTATAAACTAAACTAGATCTAGATCTAAGTCGATACTAGAATGCTATACAGGTAAATAATGAACTTTAATATCAAGATTACAAATAAAATTTGCCTACTTACTCAATGGTATATTTTCTGCAACACAAGTCTAGTACTTTTTGCTTAATTGCTTGTTAATTTGGTTTAATGTTTATTGTAGGCTTTTAGTTTAACGCTAATTACATTAGTCAAAAACGAGTTTTATAGGTTTATCATCCCATCAGTTTTGTACTGTTTGCAGAATTTTGATACATATTTCATTAACGTAATTAGCGTTTTTTTTTTATTTTGTCGTATTAGTTTAATACTAACTCCAATTGAGATGTTAAGATCTAGAGGGAAAGTTGATGGGCGAAAACTTGCCTTTGTGGCGCTTGTATGCGGTGGATACGCTCTGTTTCTGGAGCTGAAGTCACTCGAGGAAAGCAGACGAGAGGGTTGGTGGAGGCAGAAGACAGAAAGCCAACCAAAGGTGAAACGAAACAACAGCGGAGCTAAAAGTATGACATTGGTTGTATTTTTTCATATCGCGTATTTAAGCCAGATTGTGGGCAATTATTTCAATAAAAATTCACTTTAATTTTATTATTTGTCAATAATCTGTTATTAAAATATGTCCTAAAATGTGAAGAATTCGTAACTAATCGGCTCTGATGAGTTATCACTTACCTTTTAAATCTTTTAGATATTTCAAATTTCTATTTTAAAGTCCATAATATTCTTAAAGTTGTGAGTCGTTGTATGCTAAAGTCTGAATTTTACGTTAAGATATGCTGATTGACTACAACAGAAGGTTTGGGACTGAGAGGTTAAAGGTTAACCCCAACAATGTCGACTCCATCAAGACGTGGTACACTGCTCTAGCCATGATTGACTGGTAATTAAAAAAAAATTTTGTAACAATAGAAGCTGATGTTGTGGCGCTAGTGTAAAAACTAACGATATGTATATACATGAGTTTTATCTAGAACATTCGATGGTTGATATTGTTTATCAATTTAACACTGTTACAATATCTTGTATTCAACATGTAATCATCTATTGTAGCATCATTATAAGTGTATGTGGGCTTATATGTAATGCTTACAAATTATGAGTGATAGAGAGCGTTTGTATAAATGTGTTTATGTTCTTTGTTTCAGGTACCTGGATATAGGTGTGGAGAGTTTGAAATGTGAAGACAAACAGATGTACGACTTTTGGTCTTTTTGTCAAGAAACAAAATTTAGTGTACAGTCGCCTTGTATAGTTTACTCGTTTGGGTAGGTTTTGCTTGCATTTGGTCAGGTCTATCATTTATTTGGGAAGGTTCTTCATACATTGTGTATTTTTTCTACGCTTATGTAAGTATTTCCTTAATTTGAGCCAGCATTATTCCCCATTTTGTAAATTTTATTTTAAAAAGATTAGCTTAAAAATACCTTTGTTTTAAATCTGTTTCCGTTTAAGCTTTATATAAATTTCTAAAATTGTATCCAATATTAATAAAAATTCAATAACGTATGTCAATTCCATCCCCCTTTATACTGAGAATACAATAAATAAAATACGTCAATTTCACCTTTCTTCAGACTGAGAATACATTTTGAGTTTGAAGACAGGTTTGCACATTTGGGTTGCGTCGTAAAATCGTTTGACCCCAGGTAAGAACATTTAAATCTTTGAATAAGCGCGTAATTTTTATTTTTTTATTTTTTTTTTGTAAATAAAAATCTGGATATTCTATTGAACTCGATATATTTATTTTTCTTTAAACTTATGTTGAAGTGAATAGGACTTTTTTTGTTTTAATTCAACAAAACATTACTTTATCTAATTTTTAATAGATGTTTTATGTTTTAAACTCATTTCTATTCATGTTGTTAGGTTTAAAGTTATATAAAAATTACAACAAAAACAAAACGTAATCATTAACGTTTTTAAATCGTGATCGTTTTATTGGACAAAGAAAGTTTATTAATCGCCATAAAATATCTCAAGTTGTATTAACACAAAATAATTATTTAGATTCATACTGTATGTATGAAGAAAAATAACTTTGCTTCAGTTTGTTTATAATCTTAAACATTTATAAACTGGTTATTTTAAAACAGCACACTTTAGTTATCTTTTAAATGATCTATTTGTATAAAAACGATTAACATAATTTTTTAAACTAAGAAACTGTTTTAACAATTCCACGTCATCAACATTGTTTTTTAATATTCGTAGCATAAATATCTCGGGCCGGATAAAAAGCCCAAATGTTGACTTCTACAACATTGGGATCGGTGCGGTCAACACTAACGTGTACATGCCAACTCAACCAGCCGCGCGAACAACCAGGAAGAAAGGACCGTGGAAGCTGAGGACATTGAGGACCATCTTACAGATGCAGGGGCACCAAAACGTACGTCTATTCATATAGTTTTAGTTACTGTCTCTTAGATTTCCAGAATACAATGTGTTACTTTTAATCGTTTCGATTTGAAATTGTCGTAATTTTTGCCCTGAAAATAATTCAGGTTAAAATATAAATCAAGAGATCGTCTTCTATTTTTCCAGAATGTTCTTGGCGTGTTGAAAATTATGAAAATATTGCTTAAAATCATCCTGTATTTTCCAGAAAATTCTGGACGTGTTGAAGATTGTGACAAACATTGCTTAAAAACCTCCTATATTTTCCAGAAAATTCTGGACGTGGTGAAGATTGTGACAAACATTGCTTAAAAACCTCCTGTATTTTCCAGAAAATTCTGGACATGATGAAGATTGTGGCAAACATTGCTTAAAATCCTCCTGTGTTTTCCAGAAAATTCTGGACGTGTTGAAGATTGTGACAGACATTGCTTAAAATCCTCCTGTATTTTCCAGAAAATTCTGGACGTGTTGAAGATTGACATCAAGTCCAACCTGTGGGTGGTGCTAGACAACATCCTGGAGACGGGGGCGTGGCGTCAGATTCGTCACCTTCTGTTGGAGTTCAACCTCTACCCCACCCACCCACACAAGGAGGATTACGTCATCTTATATAGGGTAACCTGCTAATGTATCTCTTTATTTGGTACTGTAAACTAACTGTAGGTATTTTTTTATATTTAGGAAACGAATCAGTTCACAGTAACCCTAACATAAATTGTGCCCTGCATGTCACTAGACGCACTTTAACATCTATAGGTTCTACATCCCAATACCACAAGCAACAATACTGAGCACTTCTTCCTTTGACTAATCACTTTGATACTCTAGAATTCCAGTGCCGGGGATCAAAGAGATACCTAATGCGACAAGTAATTGTTACAAAAAGCCAACTTTTCAGAAAAGATTGTACATTTGGTAGATAAAGTAGAGCTTATCTGTTTTCTTTATCCTCGATATTTTAAGATACAGCATAGTCAGCGACGTGGCCAATTTGGATTTACGACCCGAGTTATGTTGGACTCTAGGGCGTAATATCGACTCTGGCCGGTAAACAGAGATCGAGATTTTTGCGGTTTAGAAGTCGTTGCACATAATGGCATTTTTTTTGGTTTTCAGATGTTGACCAGGCTACGGGAGGTCGGGTTCATCGAGTACTACAGATCCCCCTCAAGTGACATGGTGCTAGAGGATGAAAGCGTGTACCTGCATAGACGTGTGTCATACTACAACTCACACTTAGTGCTGGACAGTTGAGCTACAACTCACACTGGACAGTTGAGTTACAACTCACATTGGACAGTTGATCTACAACTCACATTTAGTGCTGGACAGTTGAGCTACAACTCACACGGGACAGTTGAGCTGCAACTCATACTGGACAGTTGAGCTACAACTCACACTGGACAGTTGAGCTACAACTCACACTGGACAGTTAAGCTACAACTCACACCTACACTGGACCTACACCACCACCATTATCTTCCATAACCTCAAGTCGGCTTATTTTCAAGTAAATACACTTTATAAAGTCAGTCCATTTCTTTGCATTATCCATTACTATGCTGTTAAACAATATTTGTCATGTATGAATACACATTTTTACTTTCTCGTATATACGAAGTATAGAGAAAGTCTTGTGATCGTGCAAAAAACAAATCGAGATTTTTACAAATCTCGACGTTTTACACCTCACCAAAACATAATTTTGCAATCTTGTCCGTATGTCTGCGTGTGTGTGTGTGTCTGTCTGTCTGTGTGTGTGTAAACACGATAACTTGAGTACCGTTACAGCTAGGTTGATGAAATTTCTTATATAAGTATTTTATCAAAATCGTAGATCCGTATCAACTTTTGAGCGATTTCCGATAACCGGAAGAGGTACTTTTTCTATTTTGAATTTTTCAAAAGCCTATAACTTGAGTACTATTCAGATAGATAAATGAAATTTCACATGTAAGTAAAAGATCTAATTCTCTATCTTCTGTTAAATTTTGAGTAATTTCCGTTGACCGGAAGTACTAATTTACGCTATTTCCGATTTCTCAAAAAACGCATGTAAATTTATAAAGTACTAATAATATTGCGCACTATTATGTACATCTTTATTTGGCATTCGCTTGGTGAGCAATTCTTTTTTCTACTTGATTCTATTCTATTTTTAAAAGTTTAAGTAAACAAAAATTATGTCTATATTCAAAGTTGCCATCCCACGTATTATATTAGAATATTCGAGAAAGTTTAGGGGAAATCACTCCCGGTTATAGTTTAAAAAAAAATACGTAACAAAAACTGGATTTACATTTTGTCAACAAATAATTGGCTTGATATCTTTTCCAATGCGCTACATGTCATTAAATAATTGACTTGATATGTTTATCAATTACAACAAATAATTGACTTGATATATTTATCAATAACAACAAATAATTGACCTGATATGTTTATCAATTACAACAAATAATTGTCTTGATATGTTTATCAATTACAACAAATAATTGACTTGATATGTTTATCAATTACAACAAATAATTGACTTGATATGTTTATCAATTACAACAAATAATTGACTTGATATGTTTATCAATTACAACAAATAATTGACTTGATATGTTTATCAATTACAACAAATAATTGACTTGATATCTTTTCCAATGCGCTACATATCATTAAATAATTGACTTGATATGTTTATCAATTACAACAAACAATTGACTTGATATGTTTATCAATTACAACAAATAATTGACTTGATATTGTGCTTAGACACCAATCCCTGTTCCAAACACGCAGCCATTTATGTTTCTTGTCTTTGATACCGTGGTACCTGCATCTGGTATTTACCTGGTCTGTGTCTTCACTCTGTGATCTGTGACAACCGGAAAACACTACAACCATTCTACGGCTTCTGACTTACAATTTCTCAAAAACAATAACCTATTCTAATTTGATTTTATTCGAGTTTCATCATATAACTTAAATACTAAATTATCTTCTTTCTGTAAAAATCATATCTACTTAGAACTAGGACACTGAAATAATTTGTGTAGGAGTAATTTATCTCATAACCAAAACTTTAGGAAAGTTTCAATAAATTATATTTTTAGTTCACTTTATCTTGACTAAAATTTAATTATTATAAATTTAACGTTCAGTTTAGAAAAAAGATTATTTTCTGGCAAATCGACCATTAACACAGTTAAATAAGGACCACCGCAATCACCAATCAAACGTTTAAACAGCGTCCCATGTTTTGACGTAATGTTCTAACAACGATAAGCAAAAAAAATTGTTGACGAACGTTTTAAATCGTTAGCAACACGACGTCATACGAAACATTTGAAGCCGCGGCAACCACGTTCTAATCGTGTAGTTTTATCTAGCGTTGATTTACTGATGATGCGTTTTATTTTCATGTTCAACTTAATACACGTGATTAATGGTAAAATGATAAAAATCAATAGATTCTATTTTTGCTGTGATTGTTTTGATGAATCGTGGTCCGTCCCAACAAGAGCGAGTATTTAAACATTTCATGGAAATATTTAATTCGGAAACTTCTATTTTATGGGACAAATATCTTTTATTTGTTTTTATTTGACGCTATATGCCATAGAAATTTGCATTTGGATTTCCTTTTTATTAAAAATATTGCTCGCCAATAAAAAAAAGTTGAAAGTGTTTGATAAATATTTCTGAAGCAGTGGCGCTTAATTACAACGCCGATGTTCGGGAATTGTTCAACAGGACTACCACCGATTGTGACGACGTTACATTGCTAATTATCTAAACTCATTTATAATGCTTATCTATTGCGATATTGCAAGAAATTATATTTTCGTTTGCGAAACAAATTTCGTTGTGAGGTTTAGAAATTGTGAGTTAAGATAGTTAATGTTTTTATAATCGGTTCTGCTTGTACCTAGCCAGAGCTAAACTAAAACAAAAAAGTTTGAGATGAATGGGACGTTTTGTAACCTGGCCTCCGGCACGCTTCTGGAACAATCTGTGATGAGCCAGAACAAGCTGGTCCTGGTACCTTTAGCTGTGGTGTGTTCTGTGATAACTGCCTTTACGATTGTCGTCAACTTGATGCTGATCATCGCCCTCGTCAGATCCAGAAGTCAGGAGACCAGACAGGCACCTGGTAAACATGGAATAACGCAGATGTTGATGACGTCCATGGCGGTTTCTGATTTCATCTTTGGTGTTTTTCTCATGCCGCTTGGGGTGGTGGAGATCACGACCAACGGAGTTTGGGACTTTGGCGACGGTTTCTGCTACACAAGGATATTGTTAAACAACCTCTTGTGTTCCGTGTCCATATTCCATTTAAACTTTCTGGCTCTGGATAGAATACTGGCTGTGTACAAGCCGCTGTGGTATCGACTCCGAACAGCTAAAACAGGTGCCCTGATGGTTTCTATATCCTGGACGGTTCCAATAGTTAGCATTCTGTTTTTTGAGGTTGTATCTTTACAGCATGTATCTCTGCAGATCTTTCAAGAGCCAGAGGTTGTTACAGTTATTATCATCAATTTCTTTATACCTTTATCTATTTCCTACATTCTGTATGTAGCTCTAATCATGAAAATTGTAATTTACAATCTACAAACACGAAACAAAAATAACAACAGGCAATCACAATTTTCTGCACACAATGATAACGCTGGAGCATTCAATTTCGAACAACCAAACAATTTCAATACCAATGCAACCAACTTGAGTTTGGTGTCATTGGTCAACATGCCAAGCCATAACTCTAGTATTTCAAGCCTAGTAACAGACCAGACAAATGCCCAACTAGGAAACGTGTCTATAAATAAAAAGACACGTCAACGTATGTTTAAGGCTCTACGAACCATCGGCTCTCTTGTGGTAGCTTACACGGTGTGCTGGCTGCCGTCGTGGATATCCCCACCAATCATTTCTGTTGACCACTTACCTATGTGGTACGTCATGTTCCTATGCTGGATGGGATATTTTAACTCGGCCATCAACCCGTTGCTTTGTTGTTTTAACGTGTCTGTCAGGAGGGCCGTCAAATTATTCCTTCACGTCAAAGTTTGTTGACAAACATCAGCACACTCTGACTCATCGACATCGTTTTGTAATGTCTATCGCATTGAAACAATAAACGCTATAAAATATTGCATGAACTAACGCCTATGTGCAGCAATGTGTTTCTTTTGATAAACGCATTTTAAACATTGATGCATAAAGAAAGTTTCAAAGAAAGGACATAAAGCATACGAATTTTCAGAATGAATCTTAACAATAAAGTTCAAGTAATTTATTGAATATATTTCGTTCTCTGGTCGGTAAAGTTCATTGTGCTAAACTTAAAAGTTCCTAGTTCGAACCCCTGGGCAGATGAGGTTCGATAGCTGTGGACAGCAACTCATCTAGGTGAGAAACCTCCAAAATCAAACAACTGTTTCCTTGTAGTTTGTTCTTAGATAGACAAAAGTAAACGGAATAAAATCCAGAAGGAAAATCGGGCTGAAATTGGAGTCAACGGACCATAAATCGCATAACTTCAGGAAATCCTTTTAAACATTTAAAATTAAGAATAAAGAAGGATAAATTCTAATAAATAAATTGTTGAAAAAAATAGTAATGACAAAATTGTTTTAAATTTTTTATTGCGTAATGTATGTTTCATTTCTTTTACTGCTCACATTGATCCTTTATACATTAACTGTTGTAAAAGTTACAAATTGAAAACCTCTTGAATTTATTTCATTACATTTTAGTGGCCATTGTTTTTAATATTAAATAAAAAGCGTCAACAGAATTTTTTTTTCTGTTATTTTTGCAATTAGTAGAAAAAATAATTAATTAAAACATTCGGCATCAAATTGGTGTATAATGTAATATTTTCTGATGTAATAGATTTAAATCAGACGCAATTAGTCACTTTGATTTAATTCTAGTTTTTGTTTTGTAAAGTTGATTGATATTGCTATTATGTACAATGTTTTAACGTGTATACGTATTTAACATCATCTTTTTCCCGTGCACAATACGCATGAAAAGATTAAGTGGATATGATCTGTCTCAATAGTCTTGCAATATGATTGATAATCTGGTCGGCACTATATTCAGCCACCTACAACCTCGTAAACGGGATCCGAACTAGAGACTTTCCAATTAACAATCGTACACTCTACCATCCAATCAAGCCAGTCCCTATTATTCTAATTTATAAATAAATTTATACAACTTGAATTTTTCATCAAATAAAAAAAAACTAAATTTATGTTGAGAGTGTGTACCCATTAAAACATGATATACACATCATGCAGTCTATTATGACTAGTGTATTCGTATTGTGTATGTATAGACGTTGCTGCAGTAACTTGAAATACTATCGAATCTTTGTGTAAGTAAGCAAGAGATTCTGACGTAACTCTTCCATCAACATTTAACTGTTTTAGCATACACAACATATTAAGACGTGTATTATTTATCTCTAACTTATGATTGTTTTAAGTATAATAATATACATTTTCTAAATACAAAAACATGAATGTGGATAGATCGGTTTAAAAAGTGTAAACTACATTTTGGTATTTTTATGTCCACATTTTTAGTTTTAATAAGCAATGTTCCTTCAGTGATGTCATTTGATCCAGATTTAGCTTTCGGACATATCCCATTCCGGTGTGTTAGGTTTTGAGCAAACGTCTATTTAGGCAAACGTCCATTGGGGCAAACGTCCATTGCGGCAATCGTCCGTTGGGACAAACGTCAAATCGAGCACGTTGAATCTTTTTAAACAGAAAAAAAAATACAAAGAAAGCACAAACTCCAACAAAATTGCAAATACAACTCAAGCACAAAAGAAAACGCAAACGTAAACACAAAACACAAACGAAAACACAAACACAAACACAACAGAAAACAAACGCAAACAAAACGCAAAACACAAACGCAAAAACAAATACAAAAGAAAACACAATCTTAAAGAAACGCAAACCCCAACAAAATCCAAAACGTAAACGCTTTATCAAAGGGCTTTATGAAACAACGACCGTGCATACAAATGCTCTCACGCACCGCCGAACAAACCGTTTTCATATGCGTCCGAGCCCAGTGACAGCCTTTACCACATTTGTTTTCTCCGAAAAAAAACAACAAATAGTATAAAAAGGAGTAAAAACTTTGTCAAAAAAAAAGAACAAAAATTAAGTCAAAACTTTGTAAACAATAAAAAAAATTAAGTCACCTAAATAGATTCCACTCCATTACTACCAATAAGACAATGCTACGCAAGTGAATGTGTGGCAAGTAGTGTTTACTTTTATGGTTCTTAGAAAACACTTGCAATGTAATTAGAATCACGGCCAAACAACAAGCTTTCCTAAGCGTCCGCGTCCAAACAGAGCCTTTCCAGCATTCTCTACAAGTCTAATTCCACCATCTGTTGAAATAACACTTACATTATTGAGCGTGCATTGAATTTCTTTTTAAATTACCTCCCTTGGCAAAACTACAAAACAGTTAAATAATTTAGTTTTTTCGACCTTTCTATTGTTAAAATGTATTAATTTACTCTAAACATCTAAGCGATAATATTATTTGACATTGATCCATTTAATATGTTTTAGCAATTTGCGTGCATTTAATATTTTCTTTACGTTATGCAAAAGAGTAAAAACGGTGGCAACTATAAACTAAATTTAAATCGTTATGTAAAAACAAACCCTACTTTATTACTTATAATAAGACAATGCGATGCAATGTAAAAGCAATGCATGCGACCAATACAACACCCTTTCAACTAGTCAACTTAAGTTGTTTCCCTACATAGAAAATGCTTCACTGGCCCATTGACCCTCTCTGAAAAATTTCCTTTCCTCTCCCCACCCAGACTACTGACACTTTCATTTGACCTTCACCCCTTTTACTGTCATCCTTTGCAATTTTTTTTATAATCATGTAAATATTCATTATGTACATTTGCAAAACCTTTCGTTTTCATTTGATGTTCAAAATTATGTTAAAAAATTTGATGTTGATGTACTTGTTTAATTGCAAATAAAAGTATTAAAAAAATGCATGGTGCGATCTTTGCTTTTATGGTTCCAAAATCTATTTCAATGACTGACTGATACACTACCAGCAGCGTTATATTATATACTAGCTGCATGCCCGTGCTCTGCCACGTTATCTCTTTTTTATTGTACCAACTTGGAAACAGAGCAAAACAAAACACAACAGAAACACAACAGAAACACAACAGAAACACAACAGAAATACAACAGAAACACAACAGAAACAACAGAAACACAACACTAACATATATATATATATATATATATATATATATATATATATATATATATATATATATATATGACGTCTAATAATTGATAAGCGGCTTTGTTGTCATGTTTCCAGTGTGGTGGGTCTGGCAACGATTTACATTTTTAAAATGGAACGTTTTACATTATAATCTCATGATAATTGATCACAAGTAATTATCGACTAATTGATCGCCTGCCTTAAACAAACAATGATTGTCGAGTTAAAATGTGGGGATCACTCGCCGCAGTAGGTTAGCCAACAGACGAACGATACCAGCAAACACAGTGGTCATAAAACAATACCGCTTTGTCGTCTGATTCTATCTCTATCGTGACGTTTAACTATTTTGTTCGGACGTTGATAACGGCATTTTTAGACATCACTTAATTGATTTAATTTGTTTGAATTAAAAGTAAACAGCGCAACAACGAACAACCACATTCGGGAAGAAAGATTTGAAACTTTATTGAAGTGCGGTGCTTCTTGTAACAGCAGATTTATAGGTGGCATGTGTATGTTGTGACTTTTCTCATACCAGTAAGAGCGGTATAACTAGAGTAACGTTTAACGTTAACTTTTTAACTATATTTACGTAAAATTTTAACATTTTACTTTGGTATTGATTATACTATTACTTTACGAGACTGAAAATGCTACGCAAAGCTTTCATTTTTACAGCAATTATTTGATTGACTCTCAAAATTAGTTTGGTTCTTGAAAAAATCTTTTGACGACAGCGAAATAAAACGATTTCAATGAATAAAACAATCTGTTTCGTAGCAAATACCGCGTATAAGCAATACGATGGGATCGACACAGCTAACTTCGTTGTACCTTTAGCTGTTGTGTGTTCTGTGATAACTGCCTTTACAATTGTCGTCAACTTGATGCTGATCATCGCCCTCGTCAGATCCAGATCTCAGGAGACGAGACAGGCGCCTGGTAAACATGGAATAACGCAGATGTTGATGACGTCCATGGCGGTTTCTGATTTCATCTTTGGTGTTTTTCTCATGCCGCTTGGGGTTTCAGAAATCACCAACAACGGTAATTGGAATTACGGGCTTAGTATGTGCCAAGTTAGAACATCTTTCACTAACATCTTATGCGCCGTGTCAGTTTTCCATGTGAACTGCTTGGCACTGGATAAACTGTTGGCCGTGTACAAGCCGATGTGGTACCGCTTGAGGACTGTCAGGACGGGTTATGTAATGGTCTCCTTTTCTTGGCTGTTTCCTGTAGCACTTACCGTGTACTGCCAGATCGCGGTGTTAAACCAGATGGAAACATCAAATCAATCTGTGAATCCTTTAGTTATGTTTTTCCTTGTTGTAGCGTTTTATCTTCCTTGTATGCTAGCTTATGTGTTATATGCGGCTATACTTCAGAAGGTTCTGAGGTATAACAGGAAGGATTTTAAACCTAAATATACAATAGAAAGATCTTCTGTTGGTATACAATATACAGAAGGCACCAGAGATATTTCCAAAATCAGCGAGTCTACTATGATTCCTGGGACTGCATCTTATATTACATGCAACATATCAAATGATGAAGCAGTTCCAAAGATAGGCCCACGTGACAATGCTACTAACATACTTACAAAACAGAATGGAAAGAACGATAAAAGAAGTGGCAGAGCCATTTACACCATTGGTTCGTTGATGGTGTGTTTCACAATCTGTTGGGTGCCATCTTGGTTAGGTCCGCCAATCTTGACAGATGATCAGCTGCCATTTTGGTTCTCCTTATATGGCTACTGGGTGGGTTACTGTAACTCGGCCTTGAACCCAGTGCTGTGCTGTTTAAATAGGTCGGTCAGACAAGCGGTCAGTTCATTTGTTCAGTCGGTCATAAAAGCTGTCATTTCGTTTGTTCAACAAGTCTGACAAGCGGGCCTATCGTTTGTTTAATGTAATTCCTGTTCAAATTAATTCGATAAAAACTTCAATAATGGAGATTAATTTCTGTGTTTATTCCGTACTTGAACAGTCCCAAGACCTAGAATGACTTGCAGACCGCAATTCTCATGAAACTGTTATGACGCCCATGATTCCACCCAGCTGGGAAGAGCACCATGTTTAGTGAAATAATAAACTCCACATCGTTAACCACACAGGCAATCCGTGTGATGTGGTAAATGAAATTGTTTATAAAGTAAAGAGTACAAGAATAAACAACTCCACCGGCACTGTGAAGCTACAGGTCGCCGTGAATAAGTCACCTTTTGTTTGGTACATTTTCAGCAAAATGAATAAACAAAACGATTGCTAAATAAGTAAAAAAAAAAGCACTTTGTCTTTTTTTGTGTAATTGGAAAATAAAACGAAGTATTATTAACAAAACATAAAATTACCATTTAAAAAATACGTTAGTTATTTAAATTTATTCCTCCTTGGGCCAGATATTTTTTTATGTATTATTATAAAACTAGCCATCGGTACCCGTTTCACGTTAATTATAGGCCTATATATTTTTAAATGTTGTACTTGTTTGAGAAAATTAATTTATGAAATAGTTATTGGTAAAAACGCAATGTGCTTTACTAAACGCTGTACGATATTATTGACAAAGCAAAAAAATAGATAATTAGCTAAAAATCCGACACATTTAACATACCACAGGCACACACTGATTAAATGACTTAAATGATTCCGTTAAAATCTGGCTATTCAATTGTCATTATGTTGTTTTTAAGTAATTTGTATTAGTTTGACCGATAAAATTGTATATATTTCATAGCATACGTCTTGATGAGTAGATCTTTAGATCTAGATATAAATCAAATTTAAATGAAGTAGATCCTTTCTTTATAGTCTAAAATCGGAAGATTCACATATAAAAAAATATTTTAAAAAATAACTTAGACTTGGTGAGTCTCGATCCCGCAACACCTGCGTGGTATTAAGTACACTATCATCTCAGCTATTTATAAAAAAATATGGAGAATGAAAGACGTATTTAAAAAAATATTTAACTTACGCGAATATGCTTATTCTTTCTAATTATTTTTTTATCCCAAAATATCCAGTTCCATAGCTAAACAAACAAAGATTTCTATAAAATAATTAAGGCCTGAAATAGTTTAATATAGAAATTTATTTTTGGAATAGATTCTAGTGTAGATAGTCTAAATCTAGATCTTAGCGACTTAGTAGCGTCTACGTCTAGTTTTTACGTAGATCTAGATCTGGCTCTAGATCTAGAATCCAAATAGATAAAATAAATTTTATAAGTTTAGGCCGAAAAAATTGTATTGTATACATTTCATAGCGTACTTAGATCTAAATCAAATGTGAATGAAATAGTTCATTTCTTTTTATTCTAAACTCGACAGATGACGTCATTAGTTAATGTATAAACATTAGTGACGTCATTGTTTCATGGTTTCTTTTTCACAAATATAAACACTTTTCCTGTTGCGTAATTAAAACTGTTTTTCTACATTCGAATACGCCTTTATTTTTATTTTTCTTCTTTAAATAAAATGTTGGATATACATTTAAAATACCTTCCATATTATTTTCGAAAAAAGTCCGTATCAAGTTCTCCATATATCGCTGAAGATTCTGATGTGATACCCAGCGAAAATATTCTGCGGACAGAGAGAGAGAGAGAGAGAGAGAGAGAGAGAGAGAAGTGCGCACATGGTCTTTTATATATTAGGATACTGGGGAACATTGTATATCTGAGTTAAATCGTTAACATTTTTTTTATATTGCAACTCGGGATATAGACATGATTTTTAACCAATTTTTAATTACTTAAACTTTTTAAAATTGAATAGAATATGGTAGAACAAAGAATTTGCGTATCAGGTGAAAAGCATATGTGTATAATAGTGCGGAATATTTATACTTTAAATATTCATGTGCGTTTTTGATAAATCAGAAATAACGTAAAGTACTACTTCCGATACACGGAAATTACTAAAAAAAAAAATCATCAGAATTCAGAGAATAAGATCTTCTACTTATATGTGAAATTTTTTCGTCTAACTTAATAAAAATCAAGTTATCGGCTTGAGAAAAAACAAAAAGAGAATAAATTTCCACTTCCGGCTACCGGATAATGCTCAAAAGTTAATGCAGAAATAAAAATTGTATGTAGTACTTATATATAAATTTTTCATCAACCTCGCTGTAACGGTACTCAGTTTGACGTGTTTACAGATACACATACACACATACTTACACATGAACGAATTCTCCGACTAGATTACGCGTAAAACGCCGAAATTTTAATAAATGTGGGTTTAGAATTTTTTCCGAATACATTAAGTCCCCTGTAGTGCGTATATGATGAAGTAGCCTACTAAGAAGCAAAACGGTGAAAACTGTCAAAATTGTATGTGATTTTTTTTCACGATTACAATACTTCCTCTATACTCTATATACGAGAAAGTAAATAAACCGGAAGTGATCTCCACAAACATTTCTGAAATATTCTTATATAACACTAGGGTGTATTGCAATTCGGGGTATAGACATGATTTTTAATCCATTTCTAATCACTTAAACTTTATAAAATAGAATAAAATCTCATAGTGAAAAGAATTGCGCACCAAGTAAACGCAAAACAAGATGTGTATATTATTGCGGAATATTATAAGTACTTTATAAATTCACATGCTTTTTGTTAGAAATCGGAAATAGCGTAAATTACTACTTCCGGACAACGGAAATTACTGACTACATCCAATCTGGGAGAGACAACGCCAAAAACAAACAACAGTTGCTGCCTTGTAATTTGGTCGTGGATAAACAAATGCATTGGAAGCAAATCCAAAAAGAAAAGCAGGCTGAAATCAGAGACAACGGTCTATATGGCGAATAATAATACTTATGATGTTGGAGGGAATCCCTTGTAAGACTAGATTGAAGAAAGAAGTCGAAGACGCCCCTGAATATGATTTTTTTTCTTAAATTTTTGTGATGCTTTGATTGTGCCTATTATTTTAACGGCATCTTTTCCTATTCAAGAAACTTGGGGGAGAAAGTAAAGTCCATCTTTTTCAATATTCTCGTAGATTGTATGTTTGTTTAGTAATAGTTAGTTTTAGCGGCCGTTATATTTACTATAATTATGTATCTATTTTATAAAGTTATTGTTCTTTAAGTAACTAATAATTCCCCTGCGTTATTAATAAAATCAGTGAACAAAATACCAATTAATTATTATGGGCTTCTAGATTAGGCTATTTATACTTTTAAATATTCATATTTTTCTTTTTTTTTCTTTTCTTAATGTACTTTGGTGACATTGTTGACATTGTTCCTATTCTTAGTGTTTTAGTGACGTTTGAAAAATATCTATATACTAATAAAACTGCGATTTCTTTACAAGTTTGAGTATTTATATTTTTGTTTGTTTGTTTGTCCGTTTGGTTACAAGAGAGAGTCTGCACTATGTGTAGAGCTGTAAAATAGTATGTAGGCAGAGAACAATTTTATTTTTCAGACAGTTAATCACAAATTAATTTAAAGACGTTACTTAATTTATTGATTTATTCATTGGTAGATTAACCACGTAAATTTCAGAAGTTCAGAACAATGACTTTACTTATAGAGAATAGTGTCGTCACATGATTTATTTACTTTTTACATCAACAAAGGCGGCTTCCATACAAGATTTCGTTGCCCATTCAGAACTTTAACGCTTTATAAAGCTATATGTTTTGTCGGCTATAGCTTTAACAAAGCGTCTTTTTTTTTTGCAATTTTCTTTTTGTTTCAACACTATTATCAATTTTTAACAGTTCTTTTTATTTTAGTAGGCCTATACAATAAATTTCTCTAGATCCACAGATCAGCTGTCGAAGGAATAAATAGTTATGAATCTAGCTAGGTCACTAGACTTAACGTAAATACTAGATATAGACTTAATGTAAATTCTACATCTAGAATATATTACAGGCCTTAATTATTTTACATAAATCTTTGTTTAGCTTCAATGATCATCTAATTCGAGAATGCATGGGATTTATCTATCTAAGTTCTAGACCTAGATCTAAATCTAGATCTAGAGTTACGGCCAAAACTAGAATCTAGACCCAGCGTAAATTCTACATCTAGAATCTAGAAATATATACTAAACTATTTATTTCAGCCCTTAATTATTAATATAAATCTTTGTTTAGCTATGGAATTGGCTAATTTCGGATATAGGCCCCTAATTAAAGTTAAAATAATATGACCTATTCGCGTAACTGGTTTCTTACTTTGCAGTACATTATAGGACTAATTCTACATTGGTTACCCCGTACCCATATAATAAAGCTAAGATGGTAGTGTAATGGCTTCCATGCGGGTGGTACGGCTTCGAGACATATAACGACAAAGTTATTTTTTTCAATTTTTGTTTTTATAAACGTGAATGATGAAGAAGCCTATCGGGACCTCGCGGGACACAGGGCAGGTGAAGTAGAGTTCTTCTTTTTCTTTGTCCTCAGCATATGAAGGGATAGTGTGGTCAGAGACATGCTCGACCGTAATTGTTTTTTAAACGAAAAAAAAACATGTTGTCTGAGACTCTGCGGGACACTGGGCAGGTGAAGTTGAGTTTAGTAGGTCACATGTGACGTCATTATATGAAGGAATAGTGTGGTCAGACCCATGCTCGGTCGAAATCAGTGTTTTTCTTTAAAGATAAAAAAACGTCTTTTTGAATGAGAGGTATAGTTATTTTGTGATTATAAGTGACAGACGTGATGTCATTTATGGATGACCCCCGAAACCCACAGTTATCTAGCCAGATAACGGGTAGTCTAGTAGTTTATAAAAAAAAAATAGCTTAGTAATCTCGATAAAATTCTGACATTTAATACCCGGGCTCAATGCGTGGGTTCCCCCCCTCGCCACCACCCCACCCCCCCCCCCACCCCACACACACACACCTCAACCCCTTTGATGTGCTAGAAGCTTTTCTGTGACTCACGGGTCTATTAACTTGTTTCCAGCGTTGTGTGTCTGAGATAAACGAGTTACATATTTAACATGGAACGTTGACTGGCAGCTTTCATTTTAAGTTCATGATAAATATCACCAGTAATCATCTACTAATGGTTTATTTGTCTTCAATAAACCTCCAATGTCGAGCCTCAATTTGTGGTGCAATCGCCGCGATAACATATAGTCAACATAACAACGGTACAGGCAAACAATTCTCATAGAAACAATGTGGCTTTATCGTCTGATTCTATCTGTATCGGTAAGTTTTACGTATGATCAGTGGTAAAGCCGTTATTAGATGTGATTTGGTTGGTTTAACTGGTTTTGTTTTTAAATATAAACACAGCAACCACGAAAAAGCTCAGTTGAGACGAAATATTTGATACTTCAATGTAGTGTTTTCTTGTTACTGGAGTTTTTATATATTTGACAGGTGTATACGTTGTGACTTTTCTTAATAAACTTGTAAGGGTAGTAATATTATTGTTACGTTTGATTTTAACATTTTACACATGTATGGTTTATACTATTAACTTACGGGACTTGTAATACTATGCATTTGCTTTGATTATTTATAAATAATATACAAGCTACTAATTCATTCGTTCTCTAAAATTAGATTGGTTTAAGAAGAACCTTTAGTTGACAGCTAAATAAAACCATTTTCCATGAATACAACAGCTTGTAGCTTAACATTTGCCGAGTACAAGCAACACAATGGGATTGCCACTAGTACGTTCGTCCTGGTGCCTTTAGCTGTTGTGTGTTCTGTGATAACTGCCTTTACAATTGTCGTCAACTTGATGCTGATCATCGCCCTCGTCAGATCCAGACGTCAGGAGACGAGACAGGCTCCTGGTAAACATGGAATAACGCAGATGTTGATGACGTCCATGGCGGTTTCTGATTTCATCTTTGGTGTTTTTCTCATGCCGCTTGGGGTTTCAGAAATCATCAGCAACGGTCATTGGAAGTACGGGCAGAATTTATGCTATGTTAGAATATCTTTCATTAACATTTTATGCGCCGTGTCAATTTTCCATGTGAACTGCCTAGCACTGGATAAACTGTTGGCCGTGTACAAGCCGATGTGGTATCGAATGAGGACCGTCAGGACGGGTTATGTAATGGTCTCTGTTTCTTGGCTGCTTCCAGTAGTGTTACTCTTCTACACCCTGCCCGCGATGTTAAACCTGTTGGGACCCTTGAATACGTCAGTGTATTCGTTAGTACTGTTCTTCTTTGTACTAGCGTTTTATGTTCCTTGTATGCTAGCCTATGTGTTGTATGCGGCTGTACTTCTGAAGGTTATAAAGTATAACAGGAATAATTTCAAACCAAAATTAGCAGTAAAAAGCTCTTCTTTTGGTACTAATTCAATCAACATCGAAGAAATTTCAAAGATCTGCACCTCGAATGTGATATCAGACTCTGTTTCAAATATATCAACAAACGAAGTAAATTCAACCATTCGGCAATGTGACGAAATTAACCTACGCACAAACCAAAGTTTAACTGAAGTTCAAGGTAAGAGAAGTGGCAAGGCCATTTACACCATTGGTTCCTTGGTGATTTGTTTCACCATCTGTTGGCTGCCATTTTGGATAGGGCCGCCATTCTTGACAGAAGATCAGCTGCCATTTTGGTTCTCCGTACTTGGCTACTGGGTGGGTTACTGTAACTCGGCCTTGAACCCAGTGCTGTGCTGTTTCAATAGGTCGGTCAGACAAGCTGTCAAGTCGTTTGTTCAGTCCGTCATACAAGCTGTCAATTCGTTTATTCAATCAAAAGCTCGTTCAAAGTGATTCGACCATAGCATTCTAACATGGATTTTAATCTCTGTTTTATTTCGTACTTAACAGTCAAAAGACTTGCAGACCGCACTTCTCATGTAAGTGTTAGGAAATCCATGATTCCACGCAGCTGGGAAGTTCACCATGTTTTGTGAAATAATAAACTCCACATCGTTAACCACACAGGCAATCCGTGTGATGTGGTAAACGAAATTGTTTATAAAGTAAATAGTACAAGAATAAACAACTCCATCTGCACTGTGAAGCTACAGGTCGCTGTGAATAAATATCCTTTTGTTTAATTTACCGCAAAATGAATATACAAAACGTTTGCTAAATAAGCAATAAAGGCACTTTCTCTTCATGTTGTGTACGATTGGCAAAATAAAATGAACTATTATTAACAAAACATAAAATTACCATTTAAAAAATACATTAGTTATGTATTTAATTTTATTCCTTCTTAAAATTTTTCTTCTTAATTTTTTTACATGTATTATTATAAAATACTGGGGAACATTGTATTTCTGCGTTTAATTGTTAACAATTTTTTATGATAATAACACTAATATGTAAATGATTAGGTATCATAACTTACGTACATTTTAGTTGATACGACATTGATTTTGCAGAATACCGCGCCATAGACGTTTTTTGGTTTTAATTATTATAATTCCATGTCTACATTGTATACGTTATTTTTTATATTCTATATTTTAAAAACCCACCAAATTTTTATGTATGTTTTATTGTAGAAAACATTTGTTGTATTTTAAACGACTTTAATTATGAAAATAAAACTACAAAACCAGCACCTAAATAGTGGTATAAATTCATTACTTAGTTGTTTTCAAAGTGTAATTAAAACCTATATTAATAGCAACAAAATAAAATAATGTATATAGAGTATAGAAGATTTCTTTCATCGTGAAACCGTTGCAGATATATTCCTAAGATCTGCAGAATAAGCTGATTTGTTGTACCTCCTCTTATATAGTTAGAGTTCTTTTCATCCGCCTGAGAAGTATTACTCAAAGTTCTACTAAAAGTGCCTAGAGCGTCTTTAATCTTTGATATTTCGCAATAGTAACTTTTTACTTTTTCGTATACAGAGTATAGAGGAACTGTTGTAATCGTGCATGAAAATCACATGAAATTTCGACAGTTTTGAACGTTTTACTACTCAGTACTTCATCATATACAGAATATAGGGGAAAAAAATCTAAATCCAGATTTATCAAAATTTCGGCGTTTTATATGTAATCGAGTTTGAAAAACTGGGCTTTGCAATTCTGTTCGTGTGTATGTATGTGTGACTGTGAACATGATAACTTGATTACCGTTACAGTTAGGTTGATGAAATTTCAAATATAAGTATAATATCAAATGTGTAGTTATGTATCAAATTTTCAGCGATTTCCGATAAACAGAAGTGGGAATTATTCTATTTTGGTTTTTCAAAGCCTATAACTTGAATAGTGTTTCAGATAGATAAACAAAATTTCAAATATAAGTTAAAGATCTAATTATCTGCCCACTGTCAAAGTTTGAGTAATTTCCGATGATTGAAAGTAGTAATTTAAGCTATTTCCAATTTCTCAAAAAAACGCGTTGAATTTATAAAGTACTAATATTCCGCACTATTATTCACACATCGTTGGCTTTTCACTTGATTCGAAATGCTTTTTTAAAATGAAGTTATAATTTTAAAAAATTATTAAAAATAATGTCTATATCCCGATTTGCAACCCACGTAGAGTTTTATAAGAATATTCGAGAAATTGTAGCGGAGATCACTCCCAGCTTATTGTAAAAATGTCACATTTTCAATTTTACTCAAATGATGCATCGTGAGACTGAGTGATATAAATGTAGACTATCAAATTCTTCTTGTTAATGAAACAACCTTGTGAAGAGAAGATATCTATAGATTTCTGTGGTATTTGGGTATAAGATAAAATGTTAGTCAAAATGATACAACAATTATCCGAAATATGTCGTTACTGAAATCCTCTTTAATCGGTTTTTAACTACGTATTATAAATTTCAAAGATAAAATGTTGTGATTACATTGATGCAGAATGTATAATGTTACAATTTCTGAATGGGACCAAACGAATAAAACCATATATATATTATATAAATTTAAAAAAAAAAAAATATATATATATATATATATATATATATATATATATATATATATATATATGTATATATATATATATATATGTGTGTGTGTGTGTGTGTGTGTGTGTAGAGAGAGAGAGAGAGAGAGCAGTGTTTCTTCCAGACTTTTTTCTCCGGGGAGGGGGGGGGGGCACTTGAAATTTTCGAGGGGGCGGTAAACTTTCTTCGGGGGGGTGGGCGGACACTGTTAAAAGTATATATTTTCTATATAAATTATATAAATTTCATTCCGTTCGGGGGGGGGGGCGGTAAAAAATTTTCGGTGGGGGGGGGGGCGAAGAGATGCCTGGAAGAAACTCTGAGAGAGAGAGAGAGAGAGAGAGAGAGAGGGCAATGTATTTTTCATAAGGAGATTTCCAACATCTACTAGATCACGACAGCCTGCTATGTACTTAGTGATAGTAATTTTTTTAAAAATTATTTTTAAACAGAACTACTACATTCTAACAAGCACAAACAATAACAAGGCATCCAAAATAGAATACGCAATTACAATTTATTTACATAATTTAAAGAATGAAAACTTACACATCTAGAGCCACAAATATTACATGAACAAGTAATGTATAATAATAATATAGAGTTGTAATAACATATATTTAATGCCTAGCCTTTTCTAAAAAAATGATTTTAGAATCGACTACATTTTATTCTAATTATTTATCGGAAGAATTCGTGAATTTAAAAATTACGCACACCTAACGTTAGCTCTGGAAAAGACACAATTCAATCTCTGAAGACTTAAGGTCCGTAACCTGCTGTCTAGAACTTGCATCACATTGTTATCACGGCAAGCAAACTTTGTATTAGGGAACAGTACAACACCAATATAGTAGTTTGCTTCACTCGTAAATATTTCTATAGAAAAAAATATACAGTTCAAGTTTATTGTCCCTCCTGCTCACATATTTCAGGTAGGTAGGTAAGCAATCTTTTATTTAAGAATTGTTTTTAAATTATGCACTTTTATACAACGCTAGTGTGATTTTCTAAATAATGGAATTTATTACATTCTGACTGAAACAAAGTAAAACAACAGCAATCTAAACGGATAGGTCACAGCATCACAACAAAATTTAATGTGTATTTACTTTGAACAATGCCACAACAGCTCGCTTGATGGATCTGTTACAGCAGTACAGCACAGGGTTTAAAGCGGAACTGACGTAAGCCACAAGGGTCATGGTCCACAGCAGCCATATTGGCATGAAGATTTGTCTCGAGGTGAACACGCCCACAGATAACCAAGATGGCAGCCAACACAAGGTGAAGGTCGCCATCACGTAGCCGATGGTTCGAAAGGCCTTCAGATTTCTGACTGCCGGGACTGGTCCAGAGGCTGTAGCTAACTCCGGGGTTTGACGAGGGCTGTTTTCTACAAGTTTTCTCATGACACATTCAGGGATCTGTTTTTCTAATGGGACGACTGAGCTACAATCTGCGCCAGTGTTTGCAATGCTCACGTCGACATTCGGAGTCTGTCTATGCGCCGGATTTGCACATTGCTCTTCTTGCAAATTACACCTACCATCATTTAACAACACCCGGCTTTTTTGGGTTACTTCTATATTTGTACATTGGAATTCAGTGTTCATTGTACTGTACTTTAAAGTCATTATCCCATCCGGTTTCGGAAAGATTGAAGTATCATTTTGCCGGAAAATTCTTAATTCAACTTCAGGCTGTGTGCGTAACTGGTTTTCAAAACCGTTGCCTAAATTAGGAGTAGACATGGTAATATGTCTAGAAGGAGTTGATACATATTTTACTTTACGTTTTTGGAATCGTTGAACCTCGTACAAAATAACGATGTACAGAATGTAAGTCGCAATGTAAGGTACGTAAAACACTATTGAAATTAAAGTCAATACGACGGTTGATCGATATACAGAAGCGCAGTTTATATTATAAGTTAGACACTGTTCGCTGTCAGCACTGTAATCATGCATAGCCATATCGGGTATAAATATCAACACGAAGGGAATCCCCCATGATAGAGATATCATAACATAGCCAGTGGTTCGATTAAGCCGTCTGTGTAACAAAGGCTTACACACTGCTATATATCGGTCCACGGACATGGAGAATATGTGTGTTATGGAGCACGCACATAGAAGATTGTTGACGTGTATCCGTAGCGCGCAGAGCGTGCTGCCCAGCGTCCACCTGCCTCGGCTGGTCAGCTCGTGGAGTTGCAGTGACATCATGAAGAGAGCCAGCATCGTGTCGGAACACGCCAATGACGTCATCAGCATCTTGGTCAAGGTGTTGGTTTTGGTTTTGTTGGAGTCGGGTGGTTTCGATCGCTGAAGTTTGGAACATAGCAAAGACAGGAGGAACACAACGTTGGTGGTTATCGTCAGGATCTCTATGGTGGCGAAGAGAGTCAGGAAGATGTTTATAACAATATCTCCAGGATTTGTTTGATCTTGTATAGGATGAGCGGAGCTAAGATTAGCACATTTCACAAGGTCCATTGTAAACAATGGTACAATAAACTGCAGAGTCGTCAATTTATTTTGTCTAATTTTAAAACAAACAAAAAAATCATTTTACCTTAAGATTTAACAACCTTGAACACATATTTCCAATAAATATTGTTGCTTTAAACCCACTATTAAGCGTTATGTTTACAACCGAACATAGTCCCAGTTAGATTATGCTACTCTTGTCACAACCATTTGCCCCGGAACTCCACGATTTCCTTCCCTACTCGTCCAACCTATCAAGTATTCCACTATCCCCACTACGGCCAAACTAAATACAAAACCTGGATTGGATAAAATGTTCGATCGTAGTAAAAGCTACCGCTCCCTCTGGATTCCAAACCATCAATAAGCAGCTCAGCAAGCCGATAAAATGTTACGTTATTTTATGTAACTTGCACACACGCGGGAAGGAAAATCAACACAGCAATCACGATTTCCAATCAACACAGCTATCACGTTTTCCGATTATGTAAAAAGTGTTTAAACTAGACAAATGTATTTTTTTCCTTAACACATATTATTTTTTTACCATAGCATTAGAAGAAGACAGAAATTAGGAAAAATAATGCATTTATTTCAATCGCTTGATAATAGGCGGATGCTGTCTTAATTAAGCCGTGACATCAAAGTATTTTCTTGTAAAAGTCGAATTTTAAAAAAAATATTTTTGCCTTGATTGTTTAGAAAATTGAACCCCGTTAATAGGAACCTAATCATTTGATTTTAGATTAAAGTATATAATTTTAAAATTAGAATCATTGGTTTATATTAACCAATAAAAACACAGTTTTACGATGTATAAATATTTTACTTCATCATTTATATACACAAGAATGAAAAGCTCTAATCTCAAACAAAGGAGTGTATAGGTCTGTCAGAATTACGTCACAACGTAACAAACACATTCCCAAAATATTCATCACGATTTTCATTGTAAACATTTTAACAAAACAAACACCGAGTTAACATTGTATATTTGAACTGTTCGCTTGACATTCTACACATTTAAGTTATAATAAAATGTCTCTATAACGTTAGCTTGCCGTATCGAGAGAACTGTTCGCTCGACATTCTACACATTTAAGTATTGATACTATGTCCTTATCGTTAGCTTGTCATGTCGATAGAATGATTCGATATTTGAATGGTATGAAGTTGTTTTTAACTTTTTCTGTGTTTGTGGTTTGATATTGTTATGGTATGGTGTCGTTTCTAACTACTTTGTATTTGTGGTTTGATACTGTATATTGATGTTCACAACTACCTCTGTATTTGTGGTTTCATACTGTAGTTGGTATGATGATGTTTGCAATTAATTCTGTATTTGTAAATCTTGTAATGTTTTCTTCAAAGATATCAGTCAGTGATCCATAAAACTAGATGTAACCATTAAGTAAAGTGCAGTTTTTAACAATAAAAAATTATAATATTTTAGCATCTGTCATCTGTTTTTTTTTTTTAAAATAAGTCTAAATTTTAATGGACCATTTTGTCGTATGAAGTAAAATTTCGTAAATAGGGGATAGAGGGGGGGGGGGGGTACGCATTTAAATTTCCGGGGGAGGGGGCGGCAGAGTCCAAGAGGTCTAAATGAAACTATATACGAGCTAAATGTGTAAAATAAAAATAAAAAATCATCAACTTATGGACAAACAGACAAATTTCTCTTTTTCGTAACTCTTCTTGGCTTGTTCGTTGTTCGGTATTTCTTTAGTTGTTCCCCTTTATAAATCACAAGGAAAAGTTAAGCTGGAAACTGTTTCCTTCTGATAACAGTGGTGAGTTCCGTGTTCCTTAAGGCGAAATCGTTTTACAAATAAATACAATTCTTTTCTCACTTTAAAACTTCAAAATTTATTTAATAATTTAAGTTTGGTAAATATATAACCATGAAAAAAGTATTGGAAATCTTCACAGTTTGGGTGTTTCTAGTATGTTTTACACTTAACTGAGTCAGAGATCTATGTATTACCTTTTTAAATAACTTGTGTTATTTACAATACCCATAATAATGATTTCTTTGTAACTATCTAAACTATTTAGTTAATTAATTTATATGTGTAGATCGATAGCTAATGGACAGATGAAATTAGCCAATTATAATAGTAGATAATGTTAGGGTTAGGGTGTATGATTATTGTTTAACAAAACAATTTTCTTCTTTTAGGTGCTTGCTATTTAACGGGATTCGGACGTTTTTCTAAAATATTATTTCCCGAATGCGACAAACGAAAGAATGGACACTTGCCCGAATGGAACAAATGCCCGAATGGAACAAATGCCCGAATGGAACAAATGCCCGAATGGAACAAATGCCCGAATGGAACAAATGCCCGAATGGAACAAATGCCCGAATGGAACAAATGCCCGAATGGAACAAATCCCCGAATGGAACAAACGCCCGAATGGAACAAATGCCCGAATGGAACAAATGCCCGAATGGAACAAATGCCCGAATGGAACAAATGCCCGAATGGAACAAACGCCCGAATGGAACAAATGCCCGAATGGAACAAATGCCCGAATGGAACAAACGCCCGAATGGAACAAATGCCCGAATGGACACTTCCCCTAATGCGACAAATGCCCAAATGGAACAAATGCACTAATGCCACAAATGCCCAAATGAACACTTGCCCGAATGAAACAAATGCCCGAATGCGACAAATGCCCCAATGCGACAAATGCCCCAATGCGACAAATGCCCCAGTGCGACAAATGCCCCAATGCGACAAATGCCCCAATGCGACAAATGCCCCAATGCGACAAATGCCCCAATGCGACAAATGCCCCAATGCGACAAGTACCCGACTAGACACATTCTATTGGCTCAAACCAATAGCTTAAAAAGTCATTAAAAGTGTGTCTATAAAATATGCGAACAGAAGTCCACTGACTGTAACTACCCGTACATCACACTAAAACCTTATGGTGTTCTTGTGTTTTTGTTTTAATGGTTCTTTGTCATACAGAAAATATGAGGGTGGTATGGTTCTTATCAGTGGTAACTTTATCCTTAATTAAAGTGGTTATTCTGATAGTTATTCAGCTTTGTGTTTTAATTCAACGTGTATTTTAGTTATGTTGCTATTATCTGTGTAGTTGCTAATACAAGTATAAGAGACACAAATTCACATACAACCACTATGTGTTCCAATTATACCCACGTAGAATTATAGCCTACAATTTATGAATATAACGACAAAACAATATATATATTATATCTACGTCCCGTACAGCAGGCCTTATCTTGGTATTATCACTTATGAGATTCCTGGTTAAGCCTTGATTTTATTGAGCAATAGTCAGCCAACGTAAGGTCTTTAGCAATACTTGCCACATTCCTTCTCTCTGTAATATCATGTCATTCCCCTTACAAATCTAATTAAGTACGATTTATATATTTGAATACGTACATCAGTTTGTTTAAAACTGTGACAGAATCTTGCTACAGCTGTCACGCAAAAGTCGGTGTAAATGCTACGTTTGGTATATATATTTTTTTAAATTGAAGGCAGAGTTTTTTCCAAGCAACTCTTCGGGGGGCTTGGAATTTATATAGAAAACGTATACTTTTACAAGTGTCCGCCCCCGCCCCCCACCACGGAAAATGTTGACCGCCCCCCCCCCCCCACCCTGAAAATATCAAGTGCCCCCCCTCCCACTCCCCCCTAGGAGCGAAAAGTCTGGAAGAAGCACTGTTTGAAGACCGTCCTAATTTGTACGTATCTTAGATTTATTTGAGCCTGTTAGACAATAGTTTCCCTGTTCGTCCAATGTAATACATGTCTCATCGTCACCATCGAGTTACACAGACCACAGTAATGGATCAGTAAGTGATTTGCTGATACACTGATGATACATATCGAGGGTCCTATTCAGAATGAGGAGTAATTCCACAGAGGTCTGGGTTGTAGGCTTCAACGGGCTGAAGAGTTTCTGAGATTGCATTCTCTTCTATACACAATCAAAGGTTCTTAAAGGACCTACTTGGGATCTGTCATTATCATGAAAAAAATTTTTAAAAGTAATTTTTTACAGCGCATAGAGAATGTTAACCCAAAATGAAAAACTGTATAGAAAACATTTTAGTATCCGGGACGTTTTTTTCTAATCATTTCTATTTTTATTTATTCAAAAAGTTTTAAACCGTTTCCCAATATTGACAAGTAATAGTTGCTGCAAGAAAATACTTTTTTGATATGTTTATATATATATATATATATATATATATATATATATATATATATATATATATATATATATATATATATATATATATATATATATATATATATATATATATATATATATATATATAAATGAATTGATGAAACTTGTAATTCTATATCTCATATGTATACTTTTATTCCTATAATTTATAGCACTAATATTTTTTTTAAAATTCAGCAATAAGGCGGCTGAACGTTAGATAAAGATAGTAAAAAAAAAAGATTGTGGTTAGGATGGAGCAGAATTTCTTGTAAAACTAATAGGCCACAAATACAATACAATTTGCTTGAGAGTTAGTCTACTAAGTCTAGAAGACTTGATAGCACTAATAAAATATATGCAAGGGATGACAAAAATGTGTTCATAATTTTGTTTGTTCAGTAAAATATTTAAAATTACTGATTTTGTGTGCGATTTAAAAAAAAATAAGTGTTCAATCTTTATAGTCAACTAAAATATAAGTAAGATTTGATAAAATATGTTCATATTTTTGTGTGTTCAATGAAATATTTAAAATTATTGATTTTGTGTGCGATTTTTTAAAAATTATTGTCTATTCTAGCCAACGCGAGATTAGTGTTTCCCTTACGCCCTTCACTGTCCCTTCCCGTTTCACTGCGAACAAGTTAATTCACTATTGCTTAAGGCTTAATTAAATTGAAAAATACACAGACTTGTGTTGTCTTCGAAATGAAAAGTATCTTGAAGCTGCTTTAGAAGTGGGTCACAATTGAGTTACAAGATGTGGCACAAACCCACAAACAAACTACAAACAAACAATAAAAAAAACAACAACAACGTTGCTAACTAA